>NW_027142742.1:98855-182172 GCF_026170545.1 Melanerpes formicivorus | reverse complement strand
CAGACTGAACAACCCCAACTCCCTCAGTCTGTCCTCAAAGCAGAGCAGCTCCAGCCCTCTGCTCATCCTCGTGGCCCTGCTCTGGACACCTTCCAGCACCTGCAGATCCTTCTTATAGAGAGGCTCCAGAACTGGACCCAGAGCTCCAGCTGTGGTCTCAGCAGAGTGGAGCAGAGGGGCAGAATCCCCTCCCTGGCCCTGCTGGCCACACTTCTCTTGCTGCAGCCCAGGCTCAGCTTGGCTCTCTGGGCTGCAAGTGCTCACTGCTGGCTCCTGTTCAGCTTCTCATCCACCAGCACTCTGAAGTCAATAATAATAATAATAATAATAATAATAATAATAATAATAATAATAATAATAATAATAATAATAATAATAAAAACCAGGTTGGAAGAGACCTTCAAGATCATCGTGTCCAACCCACCAACCAATCCAACCCACCTGAACAACTAACCCATGGCACCAAGCACCCCATCAAGTCTCCTGAACACCTCCAGTGATGGTGACTCCACCACCTCCCCAGGCAGCCCATTCCAATGGGCAATCACTCTCTCTGTATAGAACTTCTTCCTAACATCCAACCTAAACCTCCCCTGGCACAGCTTGAGACTGTGTCCTCTTCTTCTGGTGCTGGCTGCCTAGGAGAAGAGACCAACCCCCACCTGGCTACAACCTCCCTTCAGGTAGCTGTAGAGAGCAATCAGCCATGTTATGAAATGACTATGAATTAGAACAGCACTTTGCAATTCTCTTCACCTCAAAGGTGTTCACATCTCTTTATTCCTATGACACTGCTCTGCATTGCTGTCACATTCATTACAAAAATTACAGCTAGGAACAGGAGCTTATTGAGGAAAAACAAAGGATATGCCTCAAGTCTGCTTCTAGAGGGCAGCAAATGACTGTGTTTGAGCTGCAACTGAAAAGACAGAATCCACTTCGAGGTCTGCCAGCAAACCAAAGGCACAATTCAGCATCTTGGAGTTGATGGAAAACTTCCCATTTTTTTTTTGGTGGGAACAAAATTAGGGCCAGAGAATCATAGCTAGGGTTTGGAAAGGACCCCCAGAGATTGTCAGTCCAACCCCTCTGCAAAGCAGGACCACTTAGGGCAGCTCACACAGGAATGTATCCAGGAGGGTTTTGGAAGTCTCCAGAGAAGCAAACTCCACAAGCTCTCAGGGCAGCCTGTTCCACATCTCTCTCACCCTCCTGTACAGAATTTTTTTTTCATGTTGAGGTTGAATTTCCTGTGGTTGAGTTGACATCCATTGCCCTTCATCCTGTCACTGGGTATCACTGAAAAGAGCCTGGCTCCATCCTCCTGGCAGCCACCCTTCAGACATTTGTAGCTATTGAGGAGGTCCCCTCTCAGCCTTCTCTTCTCCAGACTGACAGCCCCAGGTGTCCTCATAAGAGAGATGCTGTAGACCCTTGACCATCTTTGTAGCTCTCCATTGAACTCTGTCCAGCAGTTCCCTGTCCTTCTTGAACTGGGGAGTCCAGAACTGGATGCAATATTCCATATGTGGTCTCACTAGGGCAGAGCAGAGGGAGAGGAGAACCTCCCTCAGCTTGCTGGGCTCACTCTTCTCAAGGCACCCGAGCACACTATTTGCCTCCTTGGCCACCAGGGCACATTGCTGTCCTGTGGATAATGCATTGTTGCTTTCCTTTCTGTTTCCCCATCCTTGCTTTTTAAGAGGATAAGCAGTGCATAAAATGCATTGGGCTCCTGTTAGCAGCCACCATTGTTCTAAAGACTGAACTAGAGATGCAGACCTTGTTGGTTTTATTCATATTCTGAGGCTATAATTAATCAGATGCAGAAAAGTGTGTGGCATAGCTGTAAATGCATTGATCTAAATGTGAGCTTATTGGCTTTTATTTTTTCTTATTCTTCTGAAATCTGTTTTGCTTTGTGATATTTAAAGGAAAGTGCATTACTCTGTTCTCTGGTGGAAAAGAGAGGGGCTTCTGCCTCCCTTGGAAAACACCCCACTGATAAATTCACAAATATTTGTGAAAGCAATCAAAAGAAAGGAAGATGGGAAGCTAAAATTGCATTTGAAATGTGATTCAATTTTGTTCATGCATAGAGTAGAATAGAACAGAATAGAATAGAATAGTATAGTATAGCATAGTATAGTATAGAATAGAATACAATAGCATAGCATAGCATAGCATAGCATAGCATAGAATAGAATAGAATAGAATAGAATAGAATAGAATAGAATAGAATAGAATAGAATAGACCAGGTTGGAAAAGCCCTTCAAGATCATCAAGTCAAACCTATCACCCAACACCATCTAACCAACTAAACTGTGGCACCAAGTGCCTCATCCAGTCCCCTCTTAAACACCTCCAGGGATGGTGACTCCACCACCTCCCTGGGCAGCACATTCCAATGGCCAATCTCTCTCTCTATGAAGAATTTCTTCCTAGCATCCAGCCTAAACCTCCCCTGGAGCAGCTTGAGACTGTGTCCTCTTGTTCTGGTGCTGGGTGCCTGGGAGAAGAGACCAAACTCCTCCTGGCTACAACCTCCCTTCAGGGAGTTGTAGAGAGCAATAAGGTCTCCCCTGAGCCTCCTCTTCTCCAGGCTAAGCAACCCCAGCTCCCTCAGCCTCTCCTCACAGGGCTGTGCTCCAGACCCCTCCCCAGCTTTGTTGCCCTTCTCTGGACACCTTCCAGCAACTCAACATCTTTCCTAACCCAAGGAGCCCAGAACTGGACACAGGACTCAAGGTGTGGCCTAACCAGTGCTGAGTACAGGGCAGAATGACTTCCCTGCTCCTGGTGGCCACACTATTCCTGATCCAGGCCAGGATGCCCTTGGCTTTCTTGGCCCCCTGGGCACACTGCTGGCTCATGTTCAGCCCACCCCCAGGTCCCTCTCTGCCTGGCTGCTCTCCAGCCACTCTGCCCCCAGCCTGTATCACTACCTGGGGTTGTTGTGGCCAATGTGCAGAACCTGGCACTTAGATGTGTTCAATCTCAAGCCCTTGGCAAGGTCCCTCTGCAGAGCTCTCCTACCCTCTAACAGATCAACTCCTGCCCCCAGCTTGCTGTCAGCTGCAAATTTACTGATGATGGACTCAATGCCCTCATCCAGATCATCAATAAAGATATTGAAGAGGATGGGGCCCAGCACTGATCCCTGGGGCACACCACTGGTGCCTGGCTGCCAGCTGGCTGTGGCACCATTCACCACCACTCTCTGGCCTCAGCCTCCAGCCAGTTCCTAACCCAGCTCAGAGAGCTGCTGTCCAAGCCAGGGGCTGACAGCTCGGCCAGGAGTTTGCTGTGGGGGATGGTGTCAAAGACCTTACTGAAATCCAGGCAGACTACATCCACAGCCTGCCCCACATCCACCAGGCAGTCACCTGATCATAGATCATAGATTGTTCTATGGCCCTCATGTCCTTGGCATTGCACACATTCACATGCCAGCTTGTACCAGTAGTGTAACATAAATGGTGAGGAATTGCTTGGATGTTTCATAAGCATTCTAGGTTTCTTTTTCACTGATCTATCTCTATAGAAGTTGCTCTAACCTTGTAACCCTTGTGCTACTTCCAGCTAGGCTCCCTCTCCCTTTTCTCTCAGATGAAAACAAACAAAAGCAGCACACAATTCCTTCTCTCCTTAGTTGAATTTGTGCAGAGCTAGATGGATGTAAACTGGTCAGATAGCAATGTCTTTAGAGGGTGTCTTGACTCTCTCTGTCCCTTTGCTTAGGAAGAACCTAAGTTTTGTGCTCCACATACCTAGGGAGCAGTCTGGCTGCAGATACAGGATGAAATTGGAAAGCTTCTCTAATATGTAATTAATTCCTCGTGGCTGCTTACGGATGCAGCAGACTGAAACCGGCCAGAGTTTGGTGTGTTCTCATGTTGCACAACCAGCACTGCTGGCTGGGAGCATGGCTTGGCTATCTCCTGGCCTATGGGACAGTTTCAGCAAGCACCAGAGTATCAGAATAGCAGAATCAGGCTGCAACTGTTGTGATGCTATGTAGGTCAACACACAGACTGAGAAACTCTCTTTTGGCTGGGAAATACCCAAGAGCAGCAGATCAGGTGGCTTTGGTTGAGTGAGAGCCATCCTGCATCATGCTCACAGCACTCTTGCAAGCAGTGGCCTTTCCTGGGGGAGTTCATTCTTTTAATGGTGCTTGAAGTCTAGAAATGCTGGGAGGAGGATGTGTTTTATAGCATACAGAATCAACCAGGTTGGAAAAGACCTTGGAGGTCATCAAGTCCTAGCTGTCACCCATCTAATCAACTAAACCACGGCACCAAGTGCCTCATCCAGGCTCTTCCTAAACACCTCCAGGGATGGTGACTCCACCACCTCCCTGGGCAGCACATTCCAGTGGCCAATCTCTCTTGCTGGGAAGAACTTCTTCCTAACATCCAGCCTAAACCTCCCCTGGCACAGCTTGAGACTGTGTCCTCATGTTCTGGTGCTGGATGCCTGGGGGAAGAGACCAACCCGCACCTGGCTACAACCTCCCTTCAGGTAGTTGCAGAGAGCAAGAAGGTCTCCCCTGAGCCTCCTCTTCTCCAGGCTAAGCAACCCCAGCTCCCTCAGCCTCTCCTCACAGGGCTGTGCTACAGACCCCTCCCCAGCTTTGTTGCCCTTCTCTGGACACCTTTCAGCAGCTCAACATCTTTCCTAACCTGAGGAGCCCAGAACTGGACACAGGACTCAAGGTGTGGCCTAACCAGTGCTGAGCACAGGGAAACTGTGTGCTGCAAAGTATGGCTCTTCTGGAGTCTAATGAAGCCCACAGTTACTGTCTCTGTCTCAGAGACAGCCCTTGCCTCTTTAGCCAGGGAGCAGTTCTGGTGCCAGCCCTGGTGCCAATCAGATCTAATTTCAATCACACTTTGTCAACTTGTACTGGAGCTGCCTTTTCCAGGGCTGCAGCAGTTCTGATTTCACTGCTGGTCCCAGGTATCTGTGTCTGAAGCCATTTACAGTTCTGATTCGATTTTCTAATAGAGACAATTCTGCAGAGTGACTCTCACCACAGTTCCCATTTTTCTTTTCAGTGCTTATGAATAAAACATAACATAAGGAGGATAAAAAAAAAGAGGAAAAAAAAGCTTTTGTTGTCTACTTCTGAAGTGTACAAAGGGAACATAGAATATTCTCTGTGACTTAGTGCCTGAAAAAAAATCACAGCAAGGCTTCCAGTGAAGTCAAGAGGTGAAATACTTGAGCTAGATGCAGCTTTGAGATGCCTCAAACTGAAATACTGCAGGATCCTGCACCCACAGAAGGCAAGTTTTTGTTCTCCTCCAAGTTTCATGTTCAGTTTGGGTGTATTTTTTCTGGCAGTTTGCATCTCTGGAGATGATGATGATGATGATGATGATGTCATTGTTGTTTCTCAGAATAATTAACCATTACTCATTTCTGAAATGCTTGCAGACATTGGCCCACAGCAGGCTGTGGTGTAGGCTGTTAAGTGTATTGCTTCTTGGTTGCTGATGGCCTCAGCATATGGCACTTCATTGTGTTCTTGCAGCAGTGTTGAGTGTGGCTCTGTGGCTTCCCACTTTACTTATGTTTAATAATATAACACCTACATAGGAAATAGTAGTTTCCATATTTAAAGTGTGGTTCTGCTCTGAAAGGACAAGCTTTGAGCTGGAAGAGGGGAGATTTAGACTGGAGATTAGGAAAAAACTCCTTACAGTAAGAGTGGTGAGACACTGGAACAGGTTGCCCAGGGTGGTTGGGGATGTCACCATTTCAACAAGAAGGACAGAAGGACAAAGTCAACATTTTCTGTTTTACAGAGATCACATCACAGAAGCCTGGACCTCTGAAACTGTGCCAGAGGAAGTTTAGGCTTGAGGTGAGGAGAAAGTTCCTCACAGAAAGAGTTGTTGGCCATTGGTGGCTCAGTTGGTAACACATAAGACCCTTAATGGGACAGTCGTGAGTTCAAGCCTGCAGTGGGCAGTAGTGTCCTCCCTACTCTAGTCATGAGGTCTGTGGTGACAGGTTGGACCTGATGATCTTTGAGGTCTCTTCCAACCTTAGTGATACTGATACTAATACTGATCATGGAATGTGCTGCCCAGGGAGGTGGAGGAGTCACCATCTCTGGAGGTGTTTCAAAAGGGATTGGACATGACACTTGAAGCCATGGTTTAGTAGTCATGAGTTGTTGGGTGACAGGTTGGACTTGATGAACTTTGAGGCCTTCTCCAATCTTATTGATTCTATGATTCTATGTCCAAGGCCATGTTGGATGAGGCCTTGAGCAACCTGGGCTGGTGGGAGGTGTCCCTACCCATGGCAGGGGGTTTGGAGCTAGATGATCTTTAAGGTTCCTTCCAATCCAACCCATTCTATGAATCTCTGAATCTCTGATTTAAAGATAATTCAACAAGTAAGTTCCTTGTGCTAGTTGAATCACCACTGACTACAAACAAAATTACATTTCCCTGCTTGCCCTTTTCTTAGTAGGTCAGAGCCAGCAGTTCCAGGGCCTGTGACTCTGCTTCTCTTTTCAAGCTCCATGCAGGACATAGAATCATAGAATCAATAAGGTTAGAAAAGACCTCAGAGATCATCAAATCCAACCTGTCACCCAACACCTCATGACAACTCAACCATGGCTCCAAGTGCCATATCCAGTCCCCTTTTGAACACCTCCAGTGATGGTGACTCCACCACCTCCCAGGGCAGCACATTCCAATGGCCAATTTCTCTTTCTGGGAAGAACTTTCTCCTCACCTCCAGCCTAAACCTCCCCTGGCACATCCATTTGGTATATTCAAGGGTGATTGTCCTGTCCTGTGACAGCTCTGTAAAGTGTTTCCTTATTAAGAAGCTACCTTCCAGGATGTCTACCTCCAGCCAGCTGAGTTTGGGGTGTTTTTTTTCAGTTGTTAAGCTATCAGTAAGGTTTTGAGCAGATCTCAGTGAACAATCAATCTTCTGCTCACATTCTGGCAATGGCATCAACATGAATCAATAAGGATCATTTAAAAACCTAGGAATGGCTGTCAGTTTTTTCTCTCTCATGCTATGGAAGGACCATTGTGCTGAGACAGAGTTTTTTTTTGTTGTTGCTGTTTTGCTTTCTCTCCTTCAGTTTACAGGATTTTGTTGTCAGTCCTTTCAAGCTATCCATGCTTTTGTTTTGATAGAGAAGAAGAAGAGTTGACAGACACAAGCTCAAACACAAGGCAACTGGGAATTTAAGGACCAAGATAACCAAGAAGGATCTGAGAGTGAGTTCAGATCTGTCAATGCCATCCCAATGTACAGCTATATCATGGCACAACTACGCTGTGGACACAACAGATAGCTTTGCTGTGTGCTGCCTTTGAAACTGGAAGTGCAGCAAGGACTGTGGAGGATGATGCTGGCTCCAAGCATAAGAATCATAGAATCACAGAATCAATAAGGTTGGAAAAGACCTCGAAGATCATTGAGTCCAATGTGTCACCCAACACCTCATGACTATTAGACCGTGGCACCAAGTGCCACATTCATTCCCCTCTTGAACACCTCCAGGGGTGGTGACTCCACCACCTCCCTGGGCAGCACATTCCAATGGCCAATTACTCTTTTCTGGGAAGAACTTTCTCCTCACCTCCAGCCTAAACTTCCCCTGGCACAGCTTGAGACTGTGTCCTCTTGTTCTGGTGCTGCTTGCCTGGGAGAAGAGACCAACTGCTTCCTGGCTACAACCTCCCTTCAGGGAGTTGTAGAGAACAAGAAGGTCTCCCCTGAGCCTCCTCCTCTCCAGGCTAAGCAACCCCAGCTCCCTCAGCCTCTCCTCGTAGGGTTTGTGCTCAAGGCCTCTCCCCAGCTTCGTTGCCCTCCTCTGACCATGTCCCAGTGAGGTGTGGGGAGTGAGGGATGTGGGCTGGTGTCTCTGCAGCTTCAACACACCTGTTTTTCTGGCCAGGAGATAACTTCATTTCTTACAGACATGGCTATAATCAGTTCCCAGTTAACTGCACAAAGCTGAGGAGGAGCAGGAGATCAGTCCTTCTACTTTAATACTACTGACTCTCTTTACAAGCCAATTAAAAAACTCCTCCTCAAGTTGACAGGGATGAAATAAGGGAAATTATCCTTTGTTGCTGCTTTGAAATGCCTAAAAAATCCATCCAACTCCTTGCTCAGAGTGCATGTGGAAGCAGTCGTCACAGAATCAGACAATCACAGAATGGTCTGAATTGGAAGGGACAACCAAAGATCATCTGGCCCAACCCTCTCTGCACCATCAGGGGCATCCTCAGCTAGATCAGGTTGCCCAGAGCCCTGTCCAGGCTGACCTTGAATATCTCCAGGGATGGGGCCTCAACCACCTCCCTGGGCAGCCTGTTCTTGTGTTCCACTACCCTCACGGTAAAGAACTTGTTCCTAACAGCCAATCTAAATCTCCTCTGTTCTAGATTGAAGCCACTGCCACTTGCCCTGTCCCTGCAGGCCTTTACAAACAGTTTCTCTACATGCTTCTTGTAGCCCCCTTCAGGTACTGGCAGGCTGCTATTAGGTCTCCCTGGAGCCTTCTTTCTTCCATGCTGAACACCCCCAGCTCCTTCAGCCTGTCCTTGTAGTATCGTAGCATCATAGTATCATAGAATCAGTCAGGGTTGGAAGGGACCACAAGGATCATCTAGTTCCAACCCTCCTGCCATGGGCAGGGACACCTCACACTAGATCAGGCTGCCCAGAGCCTCATCCAGTCTGGGCTTAAACACTTCCAGGGACAGAGCCTCAACCACCTCCCTGGACAACCCATTCCAGGGCTTCACCATTCTCATGGTGAACAACTTCCTCCTCACCTCCAGCCTGAATCTCCCCACCTCCAGCTTCATTCCATTCCCCCTAGTCCTATCACTACCTGAGATCCTGAGCAGTCCCTCCCCAGCCTTCTTGGAGGCCCCATTCTTGAAGGCCACAATTATGTCTCCCCAGAGCCTTCTCCTCTCCAGGCTGAACACCCCCAGCTCCCTCAGCCTGTCCTTGTAGCAGAGCTGCTCCAACCCCCTGATCATTTCTGTGGCCCTCCTCTGGACCTGTGTGACCGGTTGATGACTGTGACCGGTTGATGCTGTGCCTTTAAGAAAGGGAATGGTGGATGGAAGTTGGTAAATGAAAAGAATGATCTAAACTAATTTCATTGGTAAAGTGGGAGGAAGCACCTTCTGAACTGGGAGTGCAGGAGGGTATACTGGGCATTCCGGCACTTTATCTTTAGTCCTTCTTCCGCTCCTCCGCAGGGCAGCAGCTCTCTGTGCTGGGCTTTCGGCCAAGGCTTTGTCTTTGAAACTGATAAGCTACCAGGCCTGTATTAACTGCTTTCCAATTAACACAAAACTGCTTCTAACTTTTTTTTTTTCTCTTTTCTCTCTCTTTCTAACCCACTCTGGGGAAAGGGGAGAGAGAGGGGAGAGCAGAGGTGGGGAACCCCCTCAGCAGGGGGGGGAACTCTCATTTCTGTGCTACTCTGTTGTATATCTTTGTATATATTGTAAATATTGTAAATTTGTATATATTTCCCTGCATATCCCACATTGCTTTGTAAATATACAGCTCCACTGCTTTGCTAATTCAGCTGTGAGGTTTTTTTTTCCCTTTCCCTTCAATTTTCTTTCCCTTTACTTTACAGGGGGGAGGGAGGAATCTTTTGGGCCTTACCCTTCCAACCCTACGACAACCTGCTCCCTCAGGTCTATGTCTTGCTGTGCTAGAACATGAAGTGTGATGACCTGAGCCTACTTTGTCCACAATGTACAAACTATCTATGGGTACCTGCTGCAGTTTCATGCATACACAGAGGTGAAACTTCAAAACAACCCAATCCTTCCAATTCAAACTGATGTAAAATAGAGAACTTTACTTAATTCCATTGGCAATAGCTTTGGGTTATACCTGCAAGTCTACAAGTTTGAGTTTCAGATTCTTTGCTATCAGGTGAATTTTCACTATGCTCTCTTTTACAGCAGATTCCTTACTTTACCAGACTCTGACTTTATTATATGAGCAAGGTAAAAGTTGACTCAGCCAAAAAAAGACCTTTAAAAGGCAGCCCAAAGTGGTGGAACCGTTGCTTGAATCTCGTTTTCAGGGATCAAGGCAGTCCAAAGAAATGAAATCTTTTGACAAAAAAATCTAAAGGCAGAGCTAAGAAGAAAATAGCATACCCTAAAAAGGATGTAGTGAGCATTTCCCCCTGTGCCTCTGACTGTGGCTGCAATAAAGTTCATACAAAAGAGAGAAATGGTTGTTCACTTCTGCCCTTTCAAAGGATGTGTTAACCTAACCCTGGCCTCTCTGATCTTCCAAGCTTAGTTAGGGAAATAGTGCTTAAGAAAAAGTCACAGCTTCACAGATTGCATTGGGCTGGAAGGGAGCCTCAAAGGGCACCCTGCCCACCCCCCCTCACTCAGCAGGGACACCGCCAGCTACAGCAGGCTGCACAGGGCCACATCCAGTCTGATCCTGAATGTCTCCAGGGACAGGGCCTCACCCACATCCCTGGGCAGCCTGTTCCAGTGTTTCACCACTCTCACTGTGCAGAACTTCCTCCTGATGACCAACCTCAGTCTCCTGTGCTCCAGTCTCAAACATTGTCCCTTGTCCTATCCTGTGCTGAGGGCCCAATAACTGGACACAGTTCTGCAGGTGAGGTCTCATCAGAGCAGAGCAGAGCATCAGAATCACCTCTCTTGACCTTCTGGCCATGCTGCTTCTGATGCAGCCCAGGATGCCATTGGCTTTCTGGGCTGCCATTGCCCATTGCTGGCTCCTGTGCAGCTGCTCATCCACCAGCAGCCCCAAGTCCTTTTCTGCAGGGCTACTCCCAGTTTCATCAGCCCCCAGCCTGCACTGATACGAGGCTTGCTCCAACCCAGTTGCAGCACCTTGCACTTTGCCTTACTTAGCTTCATGAGATTCTCCTTTGCTCAGCTCCCCAGCCTGTCCAGGCCCCTCTGGATGGCACCCATCCCATCCTTCAGTCTTATCAACTGCAGCTTTTTATTTCAGTTGTGGGAGCAAAGACTTTTGAAGCCAGCATGCTTTTTTTTTTTGCAAACTTTTGAATTAAAATCATGGATCACAGATGACAGGATGTTAGGGGTTGGAAGGGACCTCCAGAAATCATCAAGCCCAACTCCCCTGCCAGAGCAGGACCACATACCCATAGAATCTAGTGCAGGTCACACAGGAACACATCCAGGTGGGTCCTGAAACTCTCCAGAGAAGGAGACTCCACAACCTCTCTGGGCAGCCTGTCCAGTGCTCTGTGACCCTCACACCTCATGCTGAGGTGGAACCTCCTGTGCTGGAGTTTCTATCCATTGCCCCTTGTCCTATCCCAGAGTGCAGCTGAGCAGAGCCTGTCCCCTCTCTCCTGACCCCCAGCCCTCAGCTATTGATAGACATTGATTAAATCCCCTCTCAGTCTTCTCCTCTCCAGACTGAACAGCCCCAGGGCTCTCAGCCTCTCCTCACCAGGTAGTGCTGCAGTCCCTTCAGCATCCTTGCAGCCCTCCCTTGGACTCTCTCCAGCAGATCCCTGTCCCTCTTGAACTGGGGAGCCCAGAGCTGGATGCAATATTCCAGGTGTGGTCTCACCAGGGCAGAATAGAGAGGGAGGAGAACCTCCCTGGGTCTGCTGTACACAGTCCTCTGGATGCAGCCCAGGACCCCATTGGCCTCCTTGGTCCCCAGAGCACATTGCTGTCCCATGGAGGATGTGGAGTTATCAAAATGCTTCCCAGAACTGTTTTTAACTGCACAGTTTAAGGCAGGCTCATCCCCCAAATGCATGACTGTTTTGAAGGTATGATTAATTGTTGTCCAGGGCTGTCCAGGGAGGTGGTTGGGGTGCCGTCCCTGGGGGTGTTTAAGGCCAGGCTGGCTGAGGCTGTGGCCAGGCTGATCTAGTGTGGGGTGTCCCTGCCCATGGCAGGGGGGTTGGAACTAGATGATCCTTGTGGTCCCTTCCAACCCTGACTGATACTACTACTATGATTAATTCCCCATCAGCACTGTCTGAAAGCTATACTCCAGCTCAGAACTGGGATACTGCATCACCACAACAGTGGCTCATTTGCTGCAGGTAGGGCTGAAGCAAAGTTTGCAGAGATGAATGGAAACCTGGCAAGTTATTTGCTTGTTTAGTGGAGGCACTGCATTAACACATGTGATGCTCCAGTATTATTTATTCCCCAGGCTGTGTAATTTAAGTTTTCCTATGTTGCACTGTGTCTGTTGAGGAGAGGTTTCAGAATTGCAGGGGAGATTTAATTTTGTCAGGCCTTGAAGATGATGAAGTAATGAAGCCTAGGTGGTTCATTCTATGTTATGCAGTTGGAAGAAAGTTGATTGTGGGGTTTGTTAATTTATTTTTTTTAATCTTACATAAATTGCTGCAAGGTAGGAGCTGCACAGCTGCAATTTTCATATTGTTCCAGGAGAAATGAAAATAAGGAAAGCACTTGGGGGTGTTGGGGGAGGAGAAGGCTACTTTCCAGTCCTCACACTGATGCTTTCCCACAAACTTGAGCAATTTTTGACCTGCCTTTCAAGAAAACAATAGGCCTTCTCTTAGAAGCATTATTGGTCTGGGTTGCTCTTTTGGCATTGCTATTTAGCTCTGAAGTAAAGGCCTTGGGTGTGCTGGGGGATGAGAAGCTTAACAGGAGCCATCAGGGAGCACTTGCAGCCCAGAGAGCCAAGCAGAGCCTGGGCTGCAGCAAGAGAAGTGTGGCCAGCAGGGCCAGGGAGGGGATTCTGCCCCTCTGCTCCACTCTGCTGAGACCACAGCTGGAGCTCTGTGTCCAGTTCTGGAGCCTCTGTACAAGAAGGATCTGGAGATGGTGGAAGGTGTCCAGAGAAGGGCCATGAGGATGAGCAGAGATCTGGACCTGCTCTGCTATGAGGACAGACTGAGGGACTTGGTGATGTGCAGTCTGGAGAAGGCTCTGAGGAGAAATCCTTGTGGCTTTCCAGTATCTGCAGGGGGCTACAAGAAAGCTGGGGAGGGACTGTTGAGGGTGTCAGGGAGTGATAGGACTGGGGGGAATGGAGCAAAACTAGAAATGGGTAGATTGAGATTGGATGTTAGGAAGAAGTTGTTCCCCATGAGGGTGGTGAGAGCCTGGCACAGGTTGCCCAGGGAGGTGGTGGAAGCCTCCTGCCTGGAGGTGTTTGCAGCCAGGCTGGCTGTGGCTGTGAGCAAGCTGCTGTAGTGTGAGGTGTCCCTGGCCATGGTTGGAACTGGCTGAGCCTTGAGGTCCCTCCCAACCCTATGGCTTCTGTTTATTTCAAAATGTGCTAAAAGATTTCTCTGGGTCCATTGTCAAAAATGAAATCAATTTGGTCCTATGTGGGCTGAAGCTGAAGAGAGAATTTGTTAATTGAATGGTGAACTCTGACCAAAAACTTGTGACAATTGTTGGCCATAGGCATTCATAACAACAACAAAAAAATACTTCATGGAAAAAAATGGAAGAAAATGGAAAGGGAGGAGGGGGGAAAAAAAGTTGCAACATGGCTGGAAAAAATAGTTCTGAGAGACTCAGTTGATGAGTGAGCTGGTTTTGGGAGTCAGAAAGTCCCTTCTTATCTCTAGTGAGGCAGCAGGAGGATACATTCCTACAGCAAACGCACTTGGACAGCTGACGGAAGTCTGCTATAGACTGAGCCTGCTAAAGCTGGGCTTCAGTGAAGTTAACTTTTCTTTGTTGTGTATGTAGGGAGGTTTTAATTGATGAGAAAACCAAAGGAGACCTATTTCACAACTGTTAGGAATACTGGTTCTCTTCACACCTTGATTTCTGTGCCCAGTTCTGGGCTCCTCAGTTTAGGAAGGACATTGAGAGACTTGAAGGTGTCCAGAGAAAGGCAATGAGGCTGGGGAGGGGTCTGGAGCACAGCCCTGTGAGGAGAGGCTGAGGGAGCTGGGGTTGCTTAGCCTGGAGAAGAGGAGGCTCAGGGGAGACCTCATTGCTCTCTACAACTACCTGAAAGGGAAGGGGTTGGTCTCTTCTCCCAGGCACCCAGCACCAGAACAAGAGGACACAGTCTCAAGCTGTGCCAGGGGAGGTTTAGACTTGAGGTGAGGAGAAAGTTCTTCACCGAGCGAGTCATTCGTCATTGGAATGTGCTGCCCAGGGAGGTGGTGGAGTCCCCATCCCTGGAGGTGTTCAAGAGGGGATTGGACGTGGCACTTGGTGCCATGGTCTAGTCATGAGGTCTGTGGTGACATCTTGGACTCAATGATCTTTGAGGTCTCTTCCAACCTTAGTGATACTGTGATACTGTGATAGTGAGCACGAGAAAAATCCCTTCCTACAAGAAAGCCAGGAGGGGACTTTTTATATGGGCTTGTAGTGATGGCTTTAAGCTTGAGGAGGGCAGATTTAGACTGGAGATTAGGAAAAAATTCTTTACAGTGAGACACTGGAACAGGTTGCCCAGGCAGGTTGTGGATGCCCCCTCCCTGGAGGTGTTCAAGGCCAGGTTGGATGAGTGACCTTGAGTGATCTGGGCTAGTGGAAGGTGTCCCTGCCCATGGCAGGATATTTGACCTACACTGGAGATTAGGAAGAAACTCTTTCCAGTGAGGCTGGTGAGACACTGGGACAGGTTGCCCAGGGAGGTTGTGGATGCCCCCTCCCTGGAGGTATTCAAGGCCAGGTTGGATGAGGCCTTGAGCAACCTGGGCTGGTGGGAGGTGTCCCTGCCCGTGGCAGGATGTTTGATCTAGATGACCTTTAAGGTCCTTTCCTACCTAAACCATTCTATGACTCAAGGAATTTAAATCATAACTTGATGTTTATGTTGGTCACAGTGTTGCACCAGTGGGAAGATACGACTTGAGACCCCACTCTTGAGCTTGGCTCCCTGAGACATCAGTGGGCTTGCTGAGGAGCCTCTGAGGTGCAACTTTGAAGGAAACCCTTGGGCTTTTATGAGATGTGGGTAGAGCAGCAAATCTGCTTGCTCCCTGGGGCAGAACCAGGCCTTTATGTGGCTTTAATAATCAGTTGAGAGAAAGTTGGGCTTCTCTTGAAGAATCAGAATGATCATTACATTACACTGAGCTGACACCAGAAATGATCCTGATCTGAAAGCTTCCTGGTAGGGCATGTTCATGTGTCCTCAAGCTTTTCTCTTCCTTCCCTGGGAGGGCTTGCCCTCATCCAGTTCATAACACTTGCACTTTCTGCCTGATGCTGTTAACTTAGGAGAAGCTGCCAAGAGGCAGAGTTACCCAATTCATGGTTCTCAGAAAGAAAGGAAGTTGTATTTCTCAATAAGAAGGGTTTTGGTGGAATTTCTCAGGAGAGTAGGTCATCATTTCCTGCTCAGGCCACGGGGGAAGGGTCAATTCAAGCACTTAGCTGATGTAGAATCACGATTCCTTGTGCTGTCTGGAATGTGAATGAATAAAGCAATGGTGAATAAATAGAAATTAGACCATGGGGCTTTCCAAAGTGGATTAATCTTGTTACTCTCCCACTTCATTGCCTTGAACTGGCCAATATTTGCCTCCCCACATTTTCCTGAGGGCTGCTGTATGTGCTAAAAAAGAGGAAAATCAGGCACAAGAATTCTGAAGCTGCTTTGCAGTGGAAATAATTTTGCTGCAATGATTTCTACAAGAAGGAGAGGCACCAAAATAGGAGAGGAAAATGAATCAAGTCAATTGCTTGTTTCTCCCAGAAGCTCCAGAGCATTCCTTGTAACATCATTGGGAGCTGCAGGGAACAAACCTGACATTTAAAGGCACTGTGGCATGAGGAGAGGGATAGTGCAAAGTTTATGCTCCTTTCCTTACCTGACCTCTGAAATAGGAGAGAAAAAGGAACTTTGCAGATAATATGAAAATAATTAAAGGGAAAGGAGGGCTTCACCTTTAGTTTTGACACAGATTGAGTCTTTCATTTGATAATTACTAGAACCAGACTGTTCTGCTCTGCTGAGACCCTATCTGGAGCACTGCATCCAGTTCTGGGTCGACAGCATAAGAGGAACATGAACTGCTGGAGTGGGACCAGAGGAGGGCACAGAGATGATTAGAGGGCTGGACAACAACCCCTAAGGGAACAGACTTTGAGAGCTGGGGCTGCTCAGCCTGGAGAACAGAAGGTTCTAGGGAGATGTTAGAGCACCCTTCCAGTACCTGAAGGCTTCCAGTACAGGAAGGCTGGGAAGGGACTTTTTACAGGGACTGATAGTGATAGGATCAGGGGCAATGGATTGAAGCTTGAGGAGGTCAGATTTAGACTGGAGATTAGGAAGCAATTCTTTAGAGTGAGGGTGGTGAGACACTGGAACAGGTTGCCCAGAGGATGCCCCCTCCCTGGAGATGTTCAAGGCCAGGTTGGATGAGGTCTTCAGCATCCTGCTCTAGTGGAAGTTGTCCCTGCTTGTGGCAGGGGGGTTGGAACTAGATGTTCTTTTCGGTCCCTTCCAACCCAAACCATTCTGTGACTCTATGAATCATCTCACTGCATGAGAGCCTTTCTTTTCATGGCATCCTGGTCAGCAGTATCTCTGAGCAGATGTCAGATTCTCTCCCCAGGCTGGCCAGGCTCACAGCTCCTGCCCTTTCACAAGAGGATACTTTCCCAAACTAGTTTTCTGTATGTCTGTGTGGATGGCATCTCTCTGAACTCTCTCAAGAGGTATTTGAAAGCAGTCAAACAAAGTTCTCCACCTGAGACCGAACATAGCTCTTGCTGAAGAGAATTCCTCTACTACAGCTTTGAGAAGGAGAGAGAAAAGCAAGTTCAGGGCAGACACAGATAGCTGCAGCCTGGCAGACTGACAAAATCCATAGTCCTTAAGCTAAAAATATCCATTTTGTTTTAAAGCTTTTAGAATAGAATAGAATAGAATAGAATAGAATAGAATAGAATAGAATAGAATAGAATAGAATAGAATAAGCCAGGTTGGAAAAGACCTTTGAGATCATCAAGTCCAACCTCTCACCCAACACCATCTGATCAACTGAACCATGGCACCAAGTGCCTCATCCAGGCTCTTCCTAAACACCTCCAGGGATGGTGACTCCACCACCTCCCTGGGCAGCACATTCCCATGGCCAATCTCTCTTCCTGGGAAGAACTTCTTCCTAACATCCAGCCTAAACCTCGCCTGGCACAGCTTGAGACTGTGTCCTCTTGTTCTGCTGCTGGGTGCCTGGGAGAAGAGACCAACCCCCACCTGGCTACAACCTCCCTTCAGGGAGTTGGAGAGAGGAAGAAGGTCTCCCCTGAGCCTCCTCTTCTCCAGGCTAAGCAACCCCAGCTCCCTCAGCCTCTCCTCACAGGGCTGTGCTCCAGACCCCTCCCCAGCTTTGTTGCCCTTCTCTGGACACCTTCCAGCATCTCAACATCTTTCCTAAACTGAGGAGCCCAGAAGTGGACACAGGACTCAAGGTGTGGCCTAACCAGTGCTGAGCACAGGGCACAGTGACCTCCCTGCTCCTGCTGGCCACACTGTTCTTGATGCAGGCCAGGATGCCATTGGCCTTCTTGGCTCATAATCTTTCATGGGAGATTCCTCCCCAGCTAATGTCTGAGAATTTAGAGGTTTAGAGTTTGCTGAGGCCTCTTTATGAGACCAGTACCTCCAAGAGGAATTTCTGTTTCACTGTTAAACTTTCCATGAGCGAGAAATAGGTCAAGCTTCTAGCCTGGCCCTGGCTGTGGAAGGTGGCTTCTTTCAGGAACTGTTGAGTAAATCTGCATGAGGGCAAGTTTGCATGTTAAATCCTCATGTAGTATTTCTCAGTAAGAAGGGTTCATTCTTCACTTCTTCATTTCTTCAGGTTCTGGTCTTCAGTTTCTGATGTAAATTTATTCCATTAACTCCATTTCATTATTTATTCCATTCCATGGCCATTAGTGTGGGTGTTTTGCTTTGTTTTGTATAGCTCTTTCCAGCCCTGATCATAGAATCATAGAATCAATCAGGTTGGAAAAGATCTCAGAAATTATAAAGTCCAAACTGTTACCCAACACCTTCTGACAACTAAACCATGGCACCAAGTGCCACATCCAATCCCTTTTTGGACACCTCCAGGGATGGTGACTCCACCACCTCCCTGGGCAGCACATTCCAATGGCTAACAACTCTTTCTGTGAAGAACTTTCTCCTCACCTCCAGCCTAAACTTCCCCTGACACCCCTTTTACATCCATAGAGAACAATCACATGTCAGATGAGATTTGGTTTGATGGCTTTGGAGGTGTGTGGCTCTTAATTTCCTTTTCCAGTTGTTCTTTTTTCATCAACCCAGCATCTTTTCCAAGTTTTGTGGAAATGAGTACCAAGGTGATGTGCAACATTAGGAATCAGGATTACCCTTGGCAGCAGTGCCCATCCTCTTCTTCCATTATCCAATTCATCCCAAACTGCAAGGTTTGTTCCACCAAAAATCACCACCAGGGCTGATGCTTTGGATGCATATAACCAGCTAAAAAAACTCTCCAATTTTTTCCTCCCTCTCCTTCTGATATGAGTAAACTAACTGGTAACAAGAATTCCTTTTATTAGCCCCAGAGTGCAGTCATTCACACTTCATACTCTCAATGTGCACTTGCAGCCCACAAAGCCAATCAGCTCCTGGGCTGCATCAGGAGAAGTGTGGCCAGCAGGGCAAGGGAGGTGATTCTCCCCCTCTGCTCAGCTCTGGGGAGACCCCACCTGGAGTACTGCCTCCAGTTCTGGAGCCCCTATTGCAAGAGGGATGTGGAGGTGCTGGAAGGTGTCCAGAGAAGGGCCAGGAGGATGATCAGAGGGCTGGAGCACCTCTCCTGTGAGGACAGACTGAAGGAGTTGGGGCTGTTCAGTCTGGAGAAGAGAAGGCTCTGAGGTGACCTCATTGTGGCCTTCCAGTATCTGAAGGGGGCTACAAGAAGGCTGGGGAGGGACTGCTCAGGATGTCAGGTAGTGATAGGACTAGGGGGAATGGAATGAAGCTGGAGGTGGGGAGATTGAGGCTGGAGGTGAGGAGGAAGTTCTTCCCCATGAGAGTGCTGAAGCCCTGGAATGGGTTGTCCAGGGAGGTGGTTGGGGCCCTGTCCCTGGAGGTGTTTAAGGCCAGGCTGGCTGAGGCTGTGGCCAGGCTGATCTAGTGTGGGGTGTCCCTGCCCATGGCAGGGGGGTTGGAACTAGATGATCCTTGTGGTCCCTTCCAGCCCTGACTGATACTATGATACTATGATACTATGATACTCCATCTCCTATTCTCTGCTCTATCAAGTCTAAAGGATCCTCAAGGCTATCATGAGCAGTTCACAGTGGAAAGGAAGGTATGTTGGTTGTCATGAGGAACTTGTAAACCCAGTTAAAACTTGTCCCTGTTTGGTGGCACCAGGACTGAGTCAAATCAATAAGCTCAAGAAGACAAAGAGATAACATGATGGAATTAATAATGTTCTGTTTAATGACTAAACCAAAGGGCTCCATTTATGCATTTGTTGGAAATATCTGATAGATCATTGGAAATCATCAGGAATCATTCAGAGTAAGGCAGGAGATGTTATTTTATCACTGTGCAAGACATCCATGCCTTGGGTTCTGTATTGCTATTCTTGTCTCTGCATATCAAGGGCAGAGTGGAGAAGGTACAAAGAAGGCAGCTAAAATAATTAAGAAGATGGAGCAGCTGCCTTGTGAGGAGAAACTATAAAGGCTGAGACTCTTCAAACAGGAGACAAGAAAGCAGTCTGGGTATGATTAAGCTTTGGGAGGCTGGAAATGTTGATATGCTGAATGCAGAACTGTTTTTTTCAGCTAATTCCTCAATATTAGAAACACAGGGAGCCTGGTGAAGCTATTAAGAGGCTGCTTTAAAACAAATGAGGCAATACATTTTCTCTTTGAAGACAGGGAACTGCTGGGTTTACTTGATACAGAAGTCTGTGGAGAAACTACCAGCAGGTTACAGAATACAGAATTAACCAGGTTGGAAAAGACCTCAGAGATCATCAAGTCCAACCTATCACCCAGCACCATCTAATCAACTAAACCATGGCTCCAAGTGCCTCATCCAGGCTCTTCCTAAACACCTCCACTGGTGGTGACTCCATCACCTCCCTGGGCAGCACATTCCAATGGGCAATCTCTCCTTCTGGGAAGAATTTCTACCTAACATCCAGACTAAACCTCTCCTGGCACAGCTTGAGACTGTGTCCTCTTGTTCTGGTGCTCGGTGCCTGGGAGAAGAGACCAACCCCCACCTGGCTGCAACCTCCCTTCAGGGAGTTGTAGAGAGCAAGAAGGTCTCCCCTGAGCCTCCTCTTCTCCAGGCTAAGCAACCCCAGCTCCCTCAGCAGCTCCTCATAGGGCTAGGTTCATTATAGATTAGGCAAATGTGTGGACATCAGGTCCAATTAGATCAGAGCCACTTCCAAACTGATTTTGAACAGCTCCAAAGCTGGAGATTGCCTTTCAGGGCAACCTGGTCCAGTGTCTGGCTGTCCTGGCAGTGTAAAAGGTATTCCTAATCATTAATGTGAATATTTCATATTCCAGCTTTTGTCTGTTGCCTCTGGTTGCATCCCTGTTCACTTCTGAGAAGAGAGTGGCTCCATCTTTGTACTCTTCCATAAGGTAACTGAAGATAACAATGAGATGCCTCACTGAGCTTTCTTTTCTCTAGGTAGATCAAGACTAGGTTTCCAACTGCTCCTCACACGTGAGTTCTCCATCCAGCCCCAACCATACTGGTAGCCCTTCACTGGCCTTGCTGCAGGATGTCCATGTTTTCCCATTGTTTATTGCAATTAAATACATCAGTTTGGAGGGCAACAAAGCTGGGGAGGGGTCTGGAGCACAGCCCTGTGAGGAGAGGCTGAGGGAGCTGGGGTTGCTCAGCCTGAAGAAGAGGAGGCTTAGGGGAGACCTTCTTGCTCTCTACAACTCCCTGAAGGGAGGTTGTAGCCAGATGGGGGTTGGTCTCTGCTCCCAGGCAACCAGCACCAGAACAAGAGGACACAGTCTCAAGCTGTGCCAGGAGAGGTTTAGTCCAGATGTTAGGTAGAAATTCTTCCCATAAAAAGAGATTGGCCATTGGAATGTGCTGCCCAGGCAGGTGGTGGAGTCACCATCCCTGGAGGTGTTTAAGAGGAGCCTGGATGAGGCACTTGGTGCCATGGTTTAGTTGATTAGATGGTGTTGGGTGAGTGGCTGGACTTGATGATCTCAAAGGTCTTTTCCAACCTGGTCTATTCTATTCTATTCTATTCTATTCTATTCTATTCTATTCTATTCTATTCTATTCTATTCTATTCTATTCTATTCTATTCTATTCTATTCTACTGTACTCTACTCTACTCTATCCTATCCTATCCTATCCTATCCTATCCTATCCTATCCTATCCTATCCTATCCTATCCTATCCTATCCTATTCAGATGCCAGCAATTAGCTGATGTCTCCCTTTTCATAGCTGTTTTTAAATCTGGAGAGTCCCTAATCTCACACTTATTCACAGCACTGCAGTCTAGGGCATCTGGTCACTGATACTGCTGATTCTCCAGTTTGGGCTGTCAGCTTGAGAGCTCCACAACCCTAAATATTCAAAATGACAATTGCACAAATAATTTTCTTCAACCTCCTAGAAATGAGGGCATAAACATTGTCAAAATGCCTTAGATTTAAAGGGCAGGAACATCTAATCCCTGCATAAGGGATAGGATGAAAGCTCCAGCGTCCTAATGAGAATCCCACAGCTGACTGAAGCTGGTCCTTCCAGCAGTGAAAATGTTCCAGGGATTATCTGCAAACCCTGTACAGACTTTCCTTTTTCTGGTTACTCCTCAGGCAGAAATCCATTGTGCAGCTTGAACAATGGAGCTGCTGATACTTCTGGGTTTAAGGCTGTTGTAATGATGGTCCGGTCAGTCCACCGAAGCCAGCAGAGAAGAAGCATTTAATTGTCCCCTGAAATCTACCAGCAAAATGGAGTTGTGCTTATCTGCATTGTACATACCTAAGTAATGTCCCAACCTGCAGGCTTCCCTCCCCCCAAAACCAGCAGGGTGAAGTCAGGTATCTGCTCTGTATTGATTTACTCCTAGGCTGAGTTGGACAGTAGTTTGTCATTAGCTTGCAGTTCATCATCTGGTGGCATCTAATCAATAGATCAAGGGGTAGCAGCAGTTAATCTTATTTCTACATATTAATGTACAGAGAAGCACAGAGGTCTGTTCATTTCTGTTCAGCATCATCAAGGCTGATCCAAGAATTCCCATTCTTGATGACAGGAGAGATCCAAGAATCAGCTTCACAACTTCTCTCCCCTTTAGTCATTGCCCCACAGAGATGTCCAGACTTGAGCAAATCTCATTGCATTCTCAGTTCAAATGCAGTCTTAATAGTATCATAGTATCAGTCAGGGTTGGAAGGGACCACAAGGATCATCTAGTTCCAACCCCCCTGCCATGGGCAGGGACACCTCACACTAGATCAGCCTGGCCACAGCCTCAGCCAGCCTGGCCTTAAACACCTCCAGGGACAGGGCCTCAACCACCTCCCTGGACAACCCATTCCAGGGCTTCACCACTCTCCTGGGGAAGAACTTCCTCCTCACCTCCAGCCTGAATCTCCCCACCTCCAGCTTCATTCCATTAATGAATTAATGAATTAATCCAAATTCAGACTTCTCTTTCCTCCATCCCTATCTTCTTTTCACATTTCCCATGTACCATCAGCGCATTCTCTACCTGTCAGGCACCTCAGGAAATTTCTGCATCCACTTCTCATCAGGTGCCACCTAGATTGCTCAGCCTAGCTATTTTGTGGAGGCTACTTTCCAGTCCTCACACTGAAGCTTTCCCACAAACTTGAGCAATTTTTGACCTTCCTTTCAAGAAAAGAGCAGGCCTTCTCTTAGAAGCATTTTTTGGTCTGGGTTGCTCTTTTGGCATTGCTATTTGGCTCTGAAGAAAAGGCCTTGGGTGTGCTGGTGGATGAGAAGCTGAACAGGAGCCAGCAGTGAGCACTTGCAGCCCAGAGAGCCAAGCAGAGCCTGGGCTGCAGCAAGAGAAGTGTGGCCAGCAGGGCCAGGGAGGGGATTCTCCCCCTCTGCTCCACTCTGCTGAGACCACAGCTGGAGCTCTGGGTCCAGTTCTGGAGCCCCTAACACAGGAAGGATCTGGAGGTGCTGAAAGGTGTCCAGAGAAGGGCCATGAGGATGAGCAGAGGGCTGGAGCTGCTCTGCTATGGAGACAGACTGAGAGAGTTGGGGTTGTTCAGTCTGGAGAAGAGAAGGCTCTGAGGAGACCTCATTGTGGCCTTCCAGTATCTGAAGGGGGCTCCAAGAAAGCTGGGAAGGGACTTTTGAGGGTGTCAGGGAGTGATAGGACTGGGGGGAATGGAGCAAAACTAGAAATGGGGAGATTGAGATTGGATGTTAGGAAGAAGTTGTTCCCCATGAGGGTGGTGAGAGACTGGCACAGGTTGCCCAGGGAGGTGGTGGAAGCCTCCTGCCTGGAGGTGTTTGCAGCCAGGCTGGCTGTGGCTGTAAGCAGCCTGCTGTAGTGTGAGGTGTCCCTGGGCATGGCAGGCGTTTGGAACTGTCTGATCCTTGAGGTCCCTTCCAACCCTGACCATTCTGTGATTCTATGATTCCTTCTCATGGAGCTACTTGTACTATACTCAACCCATCCCATATGGTCCAATAATTTACTTTATTTCTCTATGCTCTGCATAAACTCTTTGGTGCATGTGGTACAGCAGCACCCCTGCAGGCATAGTCCCCTGATGGTTCAGCTCCTGGGTAGATCTGACTCATATTCATAGAATCATAGACTCACAGAATCAATAAGTTTGGAAATGACCTCAGAAATCATCACGTCCAACCTATTACCTAATATCTAACACCTCCTGGCAATGAAACCATGGCTCCAAGTGCCTCATCCAATCCTCTCTTGAACACCTCCAGGGATGGTGACTCCACCACCTCCCTGGGCAGCACATTCCAATGGCCAATCTCTCTTTCTGGGAAGAACTTTCTCCTCACCTCGAGCCTAAACTTCCCCTGGCACAGCTTGAGACTGTGTCCTCTTGTTCTGGTGCTGCTTGCCTGGGAGAAGAGACCAACCCCCACCTGGCTGCAACCTCCCTTCAGCTAGTTGTAGAGAGCAATGAGGTCTCTCCTGAGCCTCTTTTTCTCTAGGAGGCTTTCACTCCTGGGAAAACAGAGCTGTTGAGTGTTTCAAGGTCCAAATTTCTGGAGGGTATATTCCAGCCCAAGGAGGCTGGAAGTACTCTAAAGTGCAGCCTAAAGGATGAGAGCACCCAAGGACTCTGTTATGTTGGTTTTGTTACTTATCTGTGTTTGGACCCAAGTCAGACAGAACTAGAAGGGACACACAAGGGTGTCTTTGTGGCAGCTGCTTTGCAAGGCACCACTTTTACTGGTGGTGCATTCAGATGTTTTACACAAAGCAAAGAAATAATTCTCCTAGAATCAACATTCAAAGGCATAGCTGGTCTACATTTGACATCTACAAATCATGAACTTGAGGTTTGTCTTTGACAGGTCCTTATTGATCCAGCAGAAAAAAGTCTTTCACACTGTAGAGTAGATGGGAGAAAAAGTATTAGAAAGCATGTAAGTCCCATTTGGAGCCACAAATAGCCTCTGCTGTGAGGACAGGCTGAGGGAGCTGGGGGTGTTCAGCCTAGAGAGGAGAAGACTCGGCGGGGGGACCATAGAGATGCCTTCCAATAACTGAAGGGATCCTACAGGAAGGCTGCAGAGGGGTTTTTCATGAGGGTGTCTAGAGACAGGACAAGGGGGAATGGTTTGAAGCTGAGGGAGAGCAGGGTGAGACTGAAGCTTAGGGAGAAGTACTTCGGTCTGAGGGGATTGAGTGTACCCTCAGCAAGTTTCCTGATGACACAAAACTGGGGGATGGGGGTGTGGGGAGGTGGCTGACACCTGTCAGGCTGTGCTGCCATCCAACCAGAGATGGACAGGCTGAGAGCTGGGTGCAGGCAAACCTCATGAAGTTCAATAAGGACAAGTGCAGGGTCCTGCATCTGGGGAGGAATCATACCAGCTACCAGTACAGGATAGAGGCTGCCCTGCTGGAACACAACTCCATGGAGAAAGACCTTGGAGTGCTGGTTGACAGCAAGTTCTGCCTGGGACAGCAAAGTGTCCTTGTGGCCAAGAGAGCCAAGGGCATCCTGGGGTGTGGCAAGGAAAGTGTGGCCAGCAGGGCTGGGGAGGTTCTGCTCCCTCTCTACTTTGCCCTGTTGAGACCACAGCTGCAATCCTGTGTCCATTTCTGGGCTCCCCAGTTCAAGAGAGACAGAGACCTGCTGGAGAGAGTCCAAAGGAGAGCCACAAGGATGATTAAGGGACTTGAGCATCTCCCCTGTGAAGAGAGACTGAGAGCCCTGGGGCTGTTTAGCCTGGAGAAGAGAAAGCTGAGAGGGATCTGATCAAAGTCTATCGATATGTGAGGGGTGGGGGTCAAGTGGAGGGGGCCAAGCTCTTTTGGGTGGTGCACAGCAATAAGCCAAGGAACAATGGATACAAACTTGAGCATAGCAAATTACATCTCAATATGAGGAGAAACTTCTTTACAGTGAGGGTCACAGAGCCCTGGAGCAGGCTGCCCTTAGAGGTTGTGGAGCCTCCTTCTCTGGAGACATTCAAACCACTCCTGGATGCATTCCTGTGCAGACCACCCTGGGTGATCCTGACACCCAGGGAGTTGGTCAGGATGCTCTCTAGAGGTCTCTTCCAACCTCTAATGTACTTGGTAGTGGGATACTGTGACTCTGGAATAGACTGCCCAGAGTGGTTGAGGCTGCCTCCTCCCTGAAGGTGTTCAAGACCTGGTTGGATGAGGCCTTCAGCAGGTGAGTCTAGTTGAGAGGTGTCCCTGCCATGGTAGAGGGGTTGGAGCAGATAATCTCTGAGGTGCCTTCCAACCTAAGCCATTCTATGTGTCTGTGAAATGAGTGCTGTGGGCAAAGTAACTGAAGAAGCAGCTCAAGTTTCAAAAGGACAGGAGTGAAAGAAAGAAAGAAAGATGAGATGAGATGAGGCTGCAGGGAACAGAAGAACCCAAACAGCAGCCACTGTGGCTGCTGTGGAGCAGGCTGCTAGCTAGTGGGGAAAATAATGGATGGAGCTGGATAAGTTTCTGAGTTCCAGATCAATTTTGCAGCTGGGTTGGTGACACAAAGCACTTGTCACCGGGACTCCTTTCCTTGATTTATAACCTGGTCACCCATCCGTCTCCAAGCATCACTTTCTCTCTGAGGTATACTGGGGAAATGGTGCCCCTGCAAACTGGGGAAGTTATTGGAACAATAAAGACCAATATAGAGCTCTTTCAGGAACTAATAGTTTTGTTATCTTGTGTGAGTCAGCTCGTGTGGGAGTCGAGGAGCTTTGCAGCACATTTGTTAACTCTCTGCAGCTAAGTGAAAAGTTTAGTGTTCAAATGCATGCCTGTGAAGGTTGCCTCATCCAGCTAAATCAGTTTATTTTGAGTCCCTACAACAAATCTCTTCTTGCAATCTCTTTGGTGCTGGGTTAAATTCCTCAGTGCAAAATGAGTTGCTTATCAGATTTTGCACGTTGTGAAAGCTGCACCCACAAGGGCTCCAGGCTTGAGTCTATTAATTGGGGGAATTGGAAGATGAATACAGATGGTAAGCCTATTAATAAATGATGGATAGGGAAGTGCACACGGATCCTTAGCAAAATATTATGTGTGGAGTGCACTGCAGAGTGTAAGATAAGGCTGGTTTTCATCCCCAAGGACTTTTGATATGGACTTGCAAATGAGACCTAATGTGTGTATGTAAAAGAAAAGGACAGCTCTGCAGCAGGATGGAATTGCTCACTTCTAGTGCAAAATAGAAATAGCCTCATTAAGACAGAAGATTCAACAAAAGAGAGAGTAAGCATCTTTGTACTGAGGATAAAGCAGAGATGTTGAAACCAAATCCAGCACCTCTAGAGCCTCTGTAGCAGGGTGAAGAGGCAGTCCCACGATGTCGAGCTGTGCACATCCAGAACTTGGCACAGATCTCCAGGACCTGGTGAAGGCTTACAGGTTGTGTCATGGACAGTGCAGCTTTTTGTGAGCTGGCCAAGGAGTGCCTCAAGAGCAGGCTGGAGGAGAAGGACTTGGGGCTGTCAGCTGAGGAACAAAATCAACATGAGCCAGCAATGGTTGCTGGCAGCCCAGAAGGCAGCCATGTCCTGGACTGCATCAAGGGTGTGGCCAGCAGGACGAGGGAGAGGATTCTGCCACTCTGCTCTGCTCTGGTGAGACCCCATGTGGAGAACTGTGTCCAGTTCTGGTGCCCCCAGCAAAAGAGAGAAATGGAACTGCTGGAGAGGGTCCAGAGGAGGCCACAAAGATGACCAGAGGGCTGGAGAACCTCACCTATGGGGACAGGCTGAAAGATTTGAGGCTGTTCAGCCAGGAGAAGAGAAGGCTCCAGGGAGACTTTAGAGCTGCATTTCAGTATCTGAAGGGGATATACAGAAAGGCTGGGGAGGGACTGATTGGAAGTGTTTGTAGTGATAGTGAGACGGCAAATGGCTTGAAACGGGTGCAGGAGAGATTCAGGTTGGACATCAGAAGGAAGTTCTGCACAATGAGAGTGGTGAAATACTGGAACAGGCTGCCCAGGGATGTGGTAGAGGCCCCATCCCTGGAGACATTCAAGCTGAAACTGGATGTGACCCTGGTCATCCTGCTGTAGTTGAAGGAGTCCCTGCTGAGTGCAGGGGGGTTGGGCAGGGTGCCCTTTGAGGGTCCCTTCCAACCCAATGCAATCTGTGAAGCGGGGTGAAGCTTTGAGAGGATTAAGGTTCTGACTGCACAGTAAGATGTCTCATAGATTAGAGGATTCATTTGGAGCTCTAAAGCTGTGCCATGCTAAGGCAGCTAAAATTCTACACCTGGCAAAACAGTTCACTCAACCTATGCTATGACACATAGTCTGGATGACCTAGTGGAATAGGATAGGATAGGATAGGATAGGATAGGATAGGATAGGATAGGATAGGATAGGATAGGATAGGATAGGATAGGATAGGATAGAATAGAATTAACCAGGTTGGAAGAGACCTTTGAGATCATCAAGTCCAACCTATCACCCAACACCATCTAATCAACTAAAGCATGGCTCCAAGTGCCTCATCCAGGCTCTTCCTAAACACCTCCAGGGATGGTGGCTCCACCACCTCCCTGGGCAGCACATTCCCATGGGCTAGAATTAGCCAGGTTGGAAAACACCTTTGAGATCATCAGGTATCACAGTATCACAGTACATTAGAGGTTGTAAGGGACCTCCAAAGATCATTGAATTGAAGGAGTCCCTGCTGAGTGCAGGGGGGTTGGACAAGAGACCCTTTGAGGGTCCCTTACAACCCAGTGCAATCTGTGAAGCTGTGACTTTACAGTCAAAAGCAGATAAATCCAAGTTAAAGTGGCACAGGCACTGCTTTCATCCTGAATGCCAGTCTGCATATTTGACTCTGCATTATAGATGTAGAATAAAGCTCATGCAGCACTTAATTGATGATGCTCCCATTGGCACACCTGCAGCCTCAATTTTCCTCATTTTCCTCACAGGTTGAAAATCTCTTGATCCATTGCAAATCACCTTTTTAAGATGCTGAGATAATCCTTCAGGAATGCCTTCAGTAGTTGAGGGCTGGAGTTTGTGCTGCTTTATGATCAGTCTTTTGTATTTCCTGTACCTAATTATGCATTTTAATGAAGCTTGCATCTATAACTTTCATCTCCCAAAGAGATGATAATTTTCACTTAGAATAATTTTGGAAGTCTTGTAGATGATTAGTATTCGTTAGAATGTCTAAGTTTTCTGCTCTGGCAGTCAGGAAGATCACACCAGCAATTTATGCCTCTCCTAGCCTCAAAATTGACATGAATTTAAGCAAGCCCATTTTAAGGCACACACTGTTAGGTAACCTGTGAAAATCTGCTTGAGAATGTCTTTTTATATTGACTAAAGGGCTGTTCAGTCTGGAGAAGAGAAGGCTCCAAGGTGACCTCATTGTTGCCTTCCAGTATCTGAAGGGGGCTACAGGAAGGCTGGGGAGGGACTGCTCAGGATCTCAGGGAGTGATAGGACTAGGGGGAATGGAAGGAAGCTGGAGGTGGGGAGATTCAAGCTGGAGGTGAGGAGGAAGTTCTTCCCCATGAGAGTGGTGAAGCCCTGGAATGGGTTGTCCAGGGAGGTGGTTGAGGCCCTGTCCCTGGAGGTGTTTAAGGCCAGGCTGGATGAGGCTGTGGCCAGGTTGATCTAGTGTGGGGTGTCCCTGCCCATGGCAGGGGGGTTGGAAATAGATGATCCCTGTGGTCCCTTCCAACCCTGACTGATTCTATGATTCTATGACTGATATCAGTGCCAACAAACACAATGCAAGTTAGGTTTAAGTGACTCTGACAGTGTTTGCAGTGCACAATTGCAGTGACTCCCCCATCTGGGTCAGTCATAGAATCACAGAATCAATAAGGTTGGAAAAAACCTCAGAGATCATCGAGTCCAACCTATCACCCAACACCTCCTGACTAACTAAACCATGGCACCAAGTGCCACATCCAATCCCCTCTTGAACATCTCCAGGGACAGGGACTCCACCACCTCCCTGGGCAGCACATCCCAATGGCCAATCTCTCTTGCTGGGAAGAGCTTTCTCCTCACCTCCAGCCTAAACATCCCCTGGCACAGCTTGAGACTGTGTCCTCTTGTTCTGGTGCTGGTTGCCTGGGAGAAGAGAGGCCACCTCTCACCTGCCTACAACCTCCCTTCAGGTAGTTGTAGAGAGCAAGAAGGCCTCCCCTGAGCCTCCTCTTCTCCAGGCTAAGCAACCCCAGCTCCCTCAGCCTCTCCTCACAGGGCTGTGCTCCAGACCCCTTCCCAGCCTTGTTGCCCTCCTCTGGACACCTTCAAGTCTCTCAATGTCCTTCTTAAATTGAGGGGCCCAGAACTGGACACAGGACACAAGGTGTGGTTGCCTACAAGGATGGCTCCCCTGCTCATCCCCATTTCATGGATCCTGATATGTGCTCCCAGTACTGGAAGAAGTGGCTTTTGTGCCTTGAGGAGTACAAGGACAAAAACTGAGGCCAACCCAGCCACGCAGAGGCAAGTGGTCTCAGCACAGAGGCAAAGCAAGAACCCTTTGTGAAGTTCACCATTTTAATACATAGTTATGTTGGGGTGCTTTTTTTTAGGAGCTTTGGCTGAATTTTTAATATAAAGTCTCCTCACCCCCTCAATAAAGCAAAGCAAAACTGAGGTCTGTGGTGATGGGTTGGACTTGAGGATCCTTGAGGTCTCTCACCTTGGTGATGCTGTATGCTGTGTGTGAAATACTAACTGGAAACTGTTGTAAAGCCTCCAGGTGACATAATGTGGCAGAACATGAATGATGCTTAAGCCAAGGACAACCTTGCATCTGTAGAGCAGGAACCCTTTAAATACTTCACCAGAAAAACACAATTCACAGGCACAATTGGCTTGGCTTTTGGTATCGATTGGAGTATTGATGAAGTAAAGAATTATTAGTGATGAGTAGTGTGGTTAGATTGAAACTATTAAAAACTAAATGTAATTTAGTCTGTAACTTATTTTAAGCCTGTAGTCTCTAGGCCAAGTAGACTGTAGCTGACATGAACAACAGTTAACATACTGAATTTATGGCTGAACCTTCCTCCCCCTCTCCTAATGAAGAGGAGTAGCTGCTTCCATTGTGTTATTGTGGCAGTTATCTAAGGGTGCCTAAGCCAAACACAAGGAGATAAGGAAAGCCAAGAAAAGCCCCCTTGGAAAGATAAAGAAAGGAATGCAACAGCTGAGGGAGGAAAAGTGACTGCTGATGTAAGCAGAGGCATTACCAGCTTTAAACAATGAACTGGAAACAAAATCATGGAAGGTGCCTGGAACAGAGAGCTTGTGAATGCTTTGAACTTAAAGGAGCTAAATCTGCCTGATCCCTGCTGTAGACCATCTCCAGATTCTGCAGGCTCACAGGGCATCTGGCCAACAGACTAGGGAGACTTTTGTTCACAGAGGCTGCATGTCACCACTTAGCTCTGCATACTTCTGTGTGTGGCAGTGAAGCTTCTCTGTTAGAGGATGGACTTTTTTATCTCAGCTGTTGACTGCCTACTACCTACGTTTATCACTTTGGCAATGGATTTGGCATCTCTGGGTGGGCTTGAAGCTTAAGTGAGCTGAGAGAGAGATAACCTTCCAGGACTAGAGGTTTGATGGATCCCAGTTTGCTGCTCTGAATGTAAGGAAGATGCAAGGGGTAAGATAACTTTGTTTGGAAAGAGGAGTGGTTATCTCCTCATAGATTACTCTGGAAGAGACTGGAAATAACTGGAAGTTAGCAATTCATGCTTCAAATGTAAATCCCTCCCATATAGTCACCTCTGGCCTGGCAGGAGGCATACTTGTGGCATACCTGGTGATGCATCTGTTGTCAGGAAATGCTGATAAGGCTCATGCATCAAACCCTGAGTTAACCAAGTCATCACTGCCTCAGATGAACAAAGGGGTCATAGGAGGAGGTCAGGATCTGTCTCCATCTCTGCCTTTTCTTTGACTTGGTAATAGATAAAGAAAAGGCAATAAAGACCACGAGGGCTTCCTAGCCAAATCAGATCCACAGAAACAACTCTTTTTGGATGTCACTGTGAAAGTGACAGAGCCCAAAAAGCAGAGGGTGTGTTGATTGGTGTACAGCTGGGCCAGATTCCTATGGAGGGGGAACACCTTGCATGGAGTATGTGATGGTGACTGCAAGTAGTAGCACCTGAAAGGAGCTTCTAACTAGGTGGGGGTTGGTCTCTTCTCCCAGGCAACCAGCACCAGAACAAGAGGACACAGTCCCAAGGTACACCAGGGGAGGTTTAGGCTGGAGAGAGAGAGTGACTGGCCATTGGAATGTGCTGCCCAGGGAGGTGGTGGAGTCACCATTCCTGTGGGTGTTCAAAACAGGATTGGATGTGGCACTTGAAGCCATGGTTTAGTTAGCCATGAGGTGTTGGTTATTAGGTAATAGGTTGGACTTGATGATCTCTGAGGTCTTTTCCAATCTGGTTCATTCTATGATTCTATGCAAATGATCCCAGGAAAGTTGCTGTCACCACCTGCACAGGCTGAGAGGTGACAGCATTAAAAGACACACTGATGGATCAGCCACGGGCAGGGTGCTATTCAGATTGTGTAACAAGGAGCTGGCTCTTAATCTGGAGTAAAAGTGCATGCAGTCAGCAGAAAATACATCTCCTTGAGCTTCAGCATGCATGGCCAAAGAGTCTTTAACACATGACCTGATCCATCATCTCAAGTAGGAAGGACAGAGAGCTGAGACAAAATAGCACTGCAAGCACCAGGTCTGACTCTTCCTGATTTAGTGGAAGAAGAGGAATGTTTGTGCTGGAAAGTGGTGCAGTGTTACAAGTCTATAGCCATAAAAACTGGACACTGCCTGAACACACACAAATCAGGCTGACAGCATGAGCTCATCCTCAGGGGAATTCAGGAATGGACAAAGCCTTGACAAGGGGACAGAGTGCCGTGTGATGGCCTAACACAAGAGGAGATGTAGAGCTGTGTGTCAGGAAGAGAATAACTTACATGACCAGAAGACCACATACAAAAGTAATAAATCCACTAGAAGGTTTCTAGACTGTGGAGCAGGTTGTGAAATGGACTCTTCTCATCCAAAACTCGGGATAGTTCAGCCAGTTGACAGAAGTATTTCCAACTTACATCAAGAGAGCCAGCACAGCTGCTTGAGTGCCAGTAGCACAGATGTTTCTCTAACAGAATCTGGCTCTGCCTTGGCCTGTATGTCACAGGGAAAAATCACAAATGATTGCATCTGGCAAAAGGGTTTGCACAAAGGCTTTGCATTGCTGGATGGCCCCAGGAAGGAGAGCTGAACGCTGAAGATGGCTCTGAGGGAAGTTGTAAAGCAGCAAGGGAAAGCCTGAGAAATTAATCTCCCAACAATCCTAATGCTGGAATGAGGAATTGCTGCACCTCCTGGAATAGAAGAGACTTGAGGATGCTCCATTTGTGATTAGGAGTGAGGCTGCCAAGTCAATTGCAACCATATGGTCCGACAGACAGATGGATTCCAGGCATGTTCAAGACAGTGTCAGCTACACACCACCAGGTAGTCAGACTCAGGCATGCAGTAGAAGTAAATGTTCAAAAGATGGATAAAGTAGCATGCTTGTTGCACCTGGGAGAATGAAATATGGGAGTCTGGGTTACAGAGAGCCAAAGGGGGAAAAAAACCCAACACATGCTGAGACTTCGACACCAAACTGGGGGCAGGAGTTGATCTGCTGGAGGGTAGAGAGGCTCTGCAGAGGGACCTCGACAGGCTGGACAGATGGGCAGAGTCCAAGGGCAGGAGATTGAACACATCCAAGTGCCAGGTTCTGTACATTGGCCACAGCGACCTCATGCAGTGCTACAGGCTGGGGTCAGAGTGGCTGAGAGCAGCCAGGTAGAAAGGGCCCTGGGGGTACTGGTCAATGGTAGGCTGAACATGAGCCTGCAGTGTGCCCAGGCAGCCAAGAGGGCCAATGGCATCCTGGCCTGCATCAGGAACAGTGTGGCCAGCAGGAGCAGGGAGGCCATTCTGCCCCTGTACACTGCACTGGTTAGGCCACACCTTGAGTCCTGTGTCCAGTTCTGAGCTCCTCAGTTTAGGAAAGATGTTGACTTGCTGGAAGGTGTCCAGAGAAGGGCAACAAAGATGGGGAGGGGTCTGGAGTACAGCCCTGTGAGGAGAGGCTGAGGGAGCTGGGGTTGCTTAGCCTGGAGAAAAGAAGACTCAGAGGAGACCTTCTTGCTCCCTACAACTCCCTGAAGGGAGGTTGTAGACAGGCAGAGGTTGGTCTCTCCTCCCAGGCACCCAGCCCCAGAACAAGAGGACACAGTCTCAGGCTGCGCCAGGGGAGGTTTAGGCTGGAGGTTAGGAGGAAGTTCTATACAGAGAGAGTGATTGCCCATTGGAATGGGCTGCCTGGGGAGGTGGTGGAGTCCCCATCCCTGGAGGTGTTCAAGAGGAGACTTGATAGGGTGCTGTGACCGGTTGAGGCTGTCCCCTTAAGAAAGGGAATATTGTAGTTTGATGTTGGTAATTGAAAAGACGGATCTAAACTAATTTCATTGGTAGATTGGGAGGAAGCACCTTCTGAACTGGTGCCATGGTTTAGCTGATTAGGTGGTGTTGGATGATAGGTTGGACACAATGATCTTGAAGATATCTTCCAACCTGGTCTGGTCTATTCTATTCTATTCTATTCTATTCTATTCTATTCTATTCTATTCTATTCTGTTCCGTTCCGTTCCGTTCCGTCCCGTCCCATCCCATCCCATCCCATTCCATTCCATTCCATTCCATTCCATTCCATTCCATTCCATTCCATTCCATTCCATTCCATTCCATTCCATTCCACTCTAGGATCATAGGCAGGGGAATTAGCTCAAATGGTAGAGCGCTCGCTTAGCATGCGAGAGGCAGCGGGATCGATGCCCGCATTCTCCAGGTCTTTTCCTCAGCCACTTGGATCCCCACGAGTCCATGGGCCCGGATGGGATCCATCCTAGGCTGCTGAGAGAGCTGGCAGATGAGCTGCCAAGCCACTCTCCATCATTTTTCATCAGTCCTGGCTCAGTGGAGAGATCCCAGGGGGGATGAGGGGACTGGATGAGGCATTGGTGCCATGGTTTAGTTGGTTAGATGGTGTTGGGTGATAGGTTGGACTTGATGATCTCTCAGGTCTTTTCCAACCTAGCTTATTCTATTCTATTCTATTCTATTCTATTCTATTCTATTCTATTCTATTCTATTCTATTCTATTATATTCTATTCTATTCTATTCTATTCTATTCTATTCTATTCTATTCTATTCTATTCTATTCTATTCTATTCCATTCCATTCCATTCCATCCCATTCCATCCCATTCCATCCCATTCCATCCCATTCCATCCCATTCCATTCAATTCAGAGGATGAGACCTCTGCAATATATCTAGCAGGCTCCCCTCAGCAGGTAATAGTGGGAAGGGTGAAGAAGAAAAGGAAAAACAAAAGGTAAAAATGTCACATTTAAATGCATGGAAAAGTGATGAATGAGGCAGAGGATATGACCTTTATTAAAAAAGAGAAAAAAGTAAAGAAAAAAGAGCCTGAGAGGGAGAAAATGATAAACCACAGAGCACCTCTGGTCTTGTTTGAGTACAAGCAGTTTCAAAGTTGTGGTTTCAGAGTTTCCATTGGTAGCTGGTGGAGGTACAGCACTGTTTAGGATTCACCTGACTAAACTTACACACCTTTGAGAAGCATAGAGGGAAACATCATGGGTCCCCAGTTGGAAAGACATTCTGAAAAGGAATCAGAGTCCAGAGTTCCCAGCAGGAGCAGGGAAGTCATTCTGCCCTGTACTCAGCACTGGGCACTTGAGTCCTGTGTCCAGTTCTGGGTCCCTCAGATTAAGAAGGACATTGAGACACTTGAAGGTGTCCAGAGAAGGGCAACAAAGCTGGGGAGGGGTCTGGAGCACAGCCCTGTGAGGAGAGGCTGAGGGAGCTGGGGTTGCTTAGCCTGGAGAAGAGGAGGCTCAGGGGAGACCTCATTGCTCTCTACAACTACCTGAAGGGAGGTTGTAGCCAGGTGGGGGTTGGTCTCTTCTCCCAGGCAGCCAGCACCAGAACAAGAGGACACAGTCTCAGGCTGTGCCAGGGGAGGTTTAGGCTGGAGGTGAGGAGAAAGTTCTTCACTGAGAGAGTCATTCACCATTGGAATGTGCTGCCCAGGGAGGTGGTGGAGTCCCCATCCCTGGAGGTGTTCAAGAGGGGATTGGACGTGGCACTTGGTGCCATGGTTTAGTCATGAGGTCTGTGGTGGCAGGTTGGACTGAATGATCTTTGAGGTCTCTTCCAACCTTGGTGATACTGTGATACTGATACTGTGAAAGCAGCAGTGGCTTGTGTATGGAAAGGATTTGTCTTTCAGAACCATGTGTGAACATGATTTAATTAAGAACATTTCCAATCAGACTGTGTTTACTGACTCCCACGTAGCTGTTACTGGATGCCATCTTATTTTTTTGCAGGAACCACCTGTGTTTTCTTGCTGATTACTCTTAAAATGCTGTAGCCAGTATCAAAATATCACATCAAAAGCAACTGGCATGGAGCTGGCTCGTGGAAAAGACGTTTTAAGACAGGAGAAATTTTCAATCCCTATTAGAAACGCCATGGAGATAGCTAGAATGGTGCTGGGAACTGCACATCACAGTGGCAGATACTGCAGTGCATTGGTGCTTGGGGATGTGGTTTAGGGGGGAAGTTTGGAGAGTAGGCTTAATGGTTGGACTTAGAATCATGGAATCAACCAGGTTGGAAAAGACCTCAGAGATCATCAAGTCCAACCTGTCACCCAACACCTCATGACTAACAAAACCATGGCACCAAGCACCCCATCCAGTCTCTTCTTAAACACCTCCAAGGATGGTGACTCCACCACCTCCCTGGGCAGCACATTCCAATGGCCAGTTACTCTTTCTGGGAGGAACTTTTTCCTCACCTCCAGCCTAAACTTCCCCTGGCACAGCTTGAGACTGTGTCCTCTTGCTCTGGTCCTGGTTGCCTTGGACTTGATGATCCCATGAGTCTTTTCCAAACTGCATGACTCTGTGTTTCTGTGAGAAGAGGAGGCTCAGAGAAGACCTTACTGCTGTCTTCAACTAACTGAAGGGAGGTTGTAGCCAGGTGGGGGTTGGTCTCTTCTCCCAAGCAACCAGCACCAGAACATAGTCTCAAGCTGTGCCAGGGGAGGTTTAGGCTGGATGTTAGGAAGAAATTCCTCCCAGAAAGAGAGATTGACCATTGGAATGTGCTGCCTACGGAGGTGGTGGGGTCACCATCACTGGAGGTGTTCAAAAAGTATTTGGATGTGGCGCTTGGAGCCTATGATGCTATGATTTCAGTTCATGTACTGGGAATGGAGAGTTTATACCAGTGAAGCACTTGTGAACTTGCTGGGTGCACAAACTAATTAGTGTACTTTTGTCCTTCAGTGTTTTCTGCCTGCTATCAGCTTTACAGCCTCTGATTTACTCCTGGGGTTCTGTCCCTTCCTGAATACCTTTGATTTGATCTCCATTGCTATGTATTTTTCTTTCTCCTTCCCTCTTTAACTTTATGCTTTGCCTTTTTAGGCCAATTTCTTCCTGGGATTGTTCCAGCGTGGGTTTTCTGCAAGTTTCATCTTTGAAAGGTAATTTAGGGCTTTCATGGTGAAATTCAGTTTAATTGCTGGAAAAAAAAAAAGCCCTTGTTATAGAAGAACAAAAAATGACTGATATGCTAACCCTTCCCTCCCCCCACCACTCTGATGATTAAACAAGTCTTCTGGGGGTTATTTAAGTTCAGAGAGTCTTGAACTTCTGCCAGCACCGTTGCACACTTCCAGTGGGTATATATAACTCTTCAAGGCCTAGGATGCAGCTGCAGCTGTTGGGTTTGCACATACCCACAGCCTAATGCACCTTGTCTGCCCCAAAACTGATTCACTCTTCTTCTTCTTCTTTTTTTTTTTGCCAGCAGTCCTGCTAGATTTTTTCCACCATAAAGAGCCAGGTGCCAACAATCTCAGCAAAGATGCCCCAGCTAAATCAGTTTTAGATGGAAGTGCACCTGCTGGAAGTGTTTCCCAGGGTATTCAATCACTTAGCCTACAAACCCAAAGAATGCTCATTCTCTTGGTTAAATGACACCTAGAAGCCTAGTCAGAACCATGGTGGCTATGCCAAAATCTGAGCAAGGTGGAGTCTCTGATTGCTGATACAGATTTTACAGCCCTGGGGCTCCATGGAGTCCAGGGGAATGACTTCAGAAGTCTCTCATTTAAGCACAAAAAGGCTTGGAATCACTTGTGAGAATGTTCCATTATTCTGTGGAAAAATATTTAGAAAGGTGTGCTCTCCTGCAGGGGTAGAGTTTTATTGACTCCTGTGCAGCAGGAGCAGCTGTATGGCCTCTGTGCCTGCCCTCAACTCTACTTTTCAGATTTTGAGGCTGGATGGCTTTCAAACCATGGACTGTATCAAAGCTCACCCCATGAAATGCTGTCTGTGCTGCAGGGGGAGAGTGCTGCCTTTAATGGATACGGAATCTCCCCACTGACTTTCAGAGAATCACAGAATGGTCAGGGTTGGAAGGGACCTCAAGGCTCAGCCAGTTCAGACAGTGGCTTTGGAAATGTCCTTCTAGGAAAGTTACAGCTTAAAGAAGAGTACAGATCTGTCAAGAGAGAAAACACATGGTTTCATTTATTTTATGTCTATAGAATCATAGAACTGTCAGGGTTGGGAGGGACCTCAAGGCTCAGACAGTTCCAACCCCCCTGCCATGGCCAGGGACACCTCACACTACAGCAGCTTGCTCACAGCCACCTCCAGCCTGGCTGCAAACACCTCCAGGCAGGAGGCTTCCACCACCTCCCTGGGCAACCTGTGCCAGGCTCTCACCACCCTCATGGGCAACAACTTCTTCCTAACATCCAATCTCAATCTACCCATTCCTAGTTTTGCTCCAAGTTTTTCTTAGTAACATCACAGAGCACCAAGTGGAGAGGTGATTCTGCCACTCTGCTCTGCTCTGCTGAGGCCTCCCCTGCAGTACTGTGGTCAGCTCTGGGGCCCCCAGCACGAGAGAGAGATGGACCTTTAGAGCAGGTCTGGAGGAGTGCCAGCAAGAGGCTGAAGGGCAGGGACACCTCCCACTTGACCAGATTGATCAAAGTCTCATCCAATCTGGCCTCAAATACCTCCAGAGAGGGAGCATCCAGGGAAATTGTCCAGTGTCTCACCACCCTCACTGGAAAGAATTTCTTCCTAATCTCCAGTCTAAATCTGCCCTTCTCAAGCTCAAAGCCCTCCATCCTATCACTACAGCCTGTGTCAAAAGCCCTTCTCAGGCTTTCTTGTAGCTTCCTTTAGGTACTGAAAGGCTGCTCTAAGGTCTCCCTGAAGCCTCCTCTTCTCCAGGCTGAACAACCCCAGCTTCCTCAGACTGTCCCCATAGGGGAAATTCTCCAGCCCCCTGATCATCTTGGTGGCCTGCTCCAGCAGCTCCATGTCCCTCTTATGCTGGGGCCCCCTTTCAGCAGTCTTCTGTGACCCATCCAATGGGCTACCTGTACTGCCAGAAGAGACTCTTGTGTGTTCCTTCACAAGGATCTGGGCACCTTGCAGTGCCAGCAGTATGGAAAGTGACCCTCACCTGAGATGCATCAGGGTTAGAGGTGTAGGATCAACAGTCTTGATTTTAGAACAGAATAGAATAGAATAGAATAGAATAGAATAGAATAGAATAGAATAGAATAGAATAGAATAGACCAGGTTGGAAAAGACCTCAGAGATCATCAAGTCCAACCCATCATCTAACACCATTTGATCAACTAAACCATGGCACCAAGTGCCTCATTCAGGCTCTTCCTAAACACCACCAGTGATGCTGACTCCACCACCCCCCTGGGCAGCACATCCCAATGGCCAATCTCTCTTTCTGGGAGGAATTTCTTCCTCACCTCCAGCCTAAACCTCCCCTGGCACAGCTTGAGACTGTGTCCTCTTGTTCTGGTGCTGCTTGCCTGGGAGAAGAGACCAACCCCCACCTGGCTACAACCTCCCTTCAGGGAGTTGTAGAGAGCAAGAAGGTCTCCCCTGAGCCTCCTCTTCTCCAGGCTAAGCAACCCCAGCTCCCTCAGCCTCTCCTCACAGGGCTGTGCTCCAGACCCCTCCCCAGCTTTGTTGCCCTTCTCTGGACACCTTCCAGCATCTCAACATCTTTCCTAACCTGAAAACTGGACACAGGACTCAAGGTGTGGCCTAAGCAGTGCTGAGCACAGGGCAGAATGACCAACCTCCCCATCTCCCAGAGACAGGATTATGAGGGGTGAATGAGGAGGCTCTGCTGTGCTGGCATTGCCCATGACTTGTTCACTCACACCTTAGGCCAACACATATAAAATCTGAGTCACCCTAAGAGTCTTTTAACAGAACTGGCAGTGGGGTAGAAGTAGATTGAGAGTCAGGGAGTCAAACCTGATTTCTGGGCAGCAGCTTTTCCTTCGCTGCACCCAGCAGATCCTGGGCACAGCTGAGCATTTAAAAAGCTATAAACATGTTCATGCTGGTAATACTGCTGTTCTTTTGGCACTCAGCTTCCCTCTTGGAGGAAAGCCAGCTCATCTTTTGATCTTTTTTCCTCTGTTCTAGATTCTCCTGAGATGCTGACATACTCAGGTGAGGCTTTGTGATTTGTGTTAAAGTGGTGCCACTGAGAATAAATCTGTTCCATGTAGGAAACAAGAATCTGAACCCTAACTGCTCTTGCTGAATCACTAAACAGAGGTTAATAAGTTGCTCCACTCCATAGATAACTTCTGCAGACAGGAACCCAGGAAAAACTTAAATGTACTTGCATGAACAATCCTCATTATCAATACAGGCTGGGGGATGAGGTGAGAGAAAGCAGCCCTGTGGAAAAGGACTTGGGGGTACTGGTGATGAGAAGCTGGACATGAGCCAGCAATGGACACTTCCATCCCAGAAGGCAAATCACATCCTGGGCTGCAACCAAAGCAGCATGGCCAGCAGGCTGAGAGAGGGGATTCTGCCACTCTGCTCTGCTGAGACCTCATCTGCACTGCTGTGTCCAGTTATGGAGTCCTCAGCACAGGAAGGACATGGACCAGAGGAGGCCACTAAGATAAGTGGGGGTCTGGAGCACCTCTCCTACGAGGACAGGCTGGGGTGGTTCATCCTGGAGGAGAGAAGGCACTGGGGAGACCTAATAGGAACCTTCCAATGCCTGAAGGGGGCCTACAAGAACTCCCACTCTGCTCTGCTCTGGTGAGACCCAACCTGGAGAACTGTGTCCAGTTCTGGAGCCCCTAGGACAGGAAGGATCTGGAGGTGCTGGAAGGTGTCCAGAGAAGGGCCACGAGGATGAGCAGAGGGCTGGAGCTGCTCTGCTATGGAGACAGACTGAGGGAGTTGGGGCTGTGCAGGCTGGAGAAGAGAAGGCTCAGAGGAGACCTCATTGTGGCCTTCCAGGATCTGAAGAGGGCTACAAGAAAGCTGGGGAGGGACTTTTGAGGGTGTCAGGGAGTGATAGGACTGGGGGGAATGGAACAAAACTAGAAATGGGGAGATTGAGATTGGATGTTAGGAAGAAGTTGTTCCCCAGGAGGGTGGTGAGAGACTGGCACAGGTTGCCCAGGGAGGTGGTGGAAGCCTCCTGCCTGGAGGTGTTTGCAGCCAGGCTGGCTGTGGCTGTGAGCAAGCTGCTGTAGTGTGAGGTGTCCCTGGCCATGGTTGGAACTGTCTGAGCCTTGAGGTCCCTCCCAACCCTGACAATTCTATGATTCTATAGACATAAAATAAATGAAACCATGTGTTTTCTCTCTTGACAGATCTGTGCTCTTCTTTAAGCTGTGACTTTCCTAGAAGGACATTACCAAAGCCACTGTCAAAGTGAGGCTATTCTGTGTGCTAGAGGAGGTCTGTTCTTTTGCTTGCATGACTGTTCCTCTAAAAACTTTCTCAAGTTTCACAATGAACTCAATCAAGAGGCTTTTCTATTGAAGTGTAATGCTTTCTGTCACATCTTTTGCCCAAAGGCTGAGGGCTTGGCTAGCCATGGCCCTGGGCAGGGCAGCAGAGGACACATGTAGTGACTGTAAGTAGAAGTGAATGACTGGTGACTGCCTCAACATGGGCAGGGAAGGAAGGCACAGCTCAGGCTGAGGCATGCTCACAGGGTTGCCTTGCTGTTCCCTGAAGATGTCCTCTGTGACACCTCTACTTTACTCTCCCTATTCCTGGGGCAAGAGGCCCTGGCAGGCAGAATCAAGGGCAAAGGGAGACGGCAGAACTGGAGGCACAGGATGCACTCTCCCAGCAGTGATGTGGCACAGAGCAAAAGCCTTGTCTTGGATCTGCTCTTGAAGGGGGGCTGGGTTTGGGTGCACCCTTCTGCATGCTGAGGTGGAAAGAGAAGCCCTCAGATGGAGATGAGGATTCACTGATTCACAGATTGCAGTGGTTTGGAAGGGACCCTTCAAAGGCCATCCTGCTGAACCCCCCTGCACTCAGCAGGGACACCTCCAACTAGAGCAGGCTGCACAGGGCCACATCCAGTCTGAGCTTGAATGTCTCCAGGGACAGGGCCTCAACCACATCCCTGGGCAGCCTGTTCCAGTGTTTCACCACTCTCACTGTGCAGAACTTCCTCCTGATGGCCAACCTGAATCTGCCCTGCTCCAGTTTCAAACCATAGTCCCTCCCTGTGCTCTATGGTGTCCTTGTCCTACCACAGGTGGTGGTTTAACCCCAGTAGGCAACAAAAGCACCACACAGCCACTTGCTCTCTCCCCCTCCTAGTGAGTTTTGTGGAAAAACTGGAAGGGTGACAGAGAAAACTTGTGGCTTGAGATAAAGACTGTTTCAGGCATTCCTTTTATATTTTAAAGAAGGGAAAAAAAAGACCAAACAGAAAGAGGGAGGGAAAAGAACCAATGAGAAAAACAAGTGATGAAAAAGAAAGCAGTTTCTCACCACCAGCCACAGCAGCCCCCACCAACCCCCATCCCCCCAGTTTTATTCCTGAGTGTGATGCGATATGGAATGGAGCATCCCTTTGGACTGTTGGGGGTCATCTGTCCCACCGGTGTCCCCTCCCAGCCCTCACTGGTGGAGGAGTGTGAGAAGCAGAAGAGCCCTCGGTGCTGTGCAAGCACCACTCACCCAGCAAGCACCACCCTGTGGTACCAGCACTGTTTTCATTCCAAATCCATACCATAGCCCCATGCCAACTCCTGTGAAGTAAGTCAAAACCAGTGTGAATGGTTCAGGATGCTGCACCACTGCTTTGCCTCCAATCAGTGTTCCTGTGATGCATCTCTGGTACTCCTGTGGTGTAGGAGAAAGAATGACTCAGTGCTTGCTCTGGCAATGATCCTGATCCCCCAGCCAGGGCTTTCATAAGTCTGACTCCCCCCTAGCTGGTGAAATTTTCACAGCATCACAGGATGTTAGGGGTTGGAAGGGACCTCCCAAGGTCATTGAGTCCACCCCCCCTGCCAGAGCAGGATCACCCAGGGCAGGTCACACAGCAACACATCCAGATGGGGCTTGAAAGTCTCCAGAGAAGGAGACTCCACAACCTCTCTGGGCAGCCTGCTCCAGGGCTCTGGGACCCTCACAGAGAAGAAGTTCCTCCTCATGTTGAGGTGGAACCTCCTGTGCTGGAGTTTCTATCCACTGCCCCTGGTCCTATCCCAGGGTGCAACTGAGCAGAGCCTGTCCCCTCCCTCTTGACCCCCAGCCCTCAGATAGTTATAAACATTGATTAAATCTCAGCAGGGCAGAGTAGAGGGGGAGGAGAACCTCCCTGGATCTGCAGGACACACTCCTGTGAGTGCACCCCAGGATTCCATTGGCCTTCTTGGAGGCAGTGCTGCAGGTAGGACCTCAGCAGAGCAGAGGGGCAGAATCCCCTCCCTGTGCTGCTGCTCTCCCTGCTCTGGATGCAGCTCAGCACACAGCTGCTTGCTGGGCTGCCAGGGACCAGTGCTGGCTCCTAGGGGAGTTTGTCACCAGCTGACACCCCCAAGTCCTCCTCGAGACTGCTCTCCCTTGGACTCTCCCTGTCCCTCTTGAGCTGGGGAGTTCAAAGCTGGTTGCAATATTCCATGATCTATAAAGGCAGGGGGAGGGGAGCCAATGTAGTTAGGAAGGAGAAGGGGGGGGGGGGGGAAAGCTGAAGGAGAGCTAATTACTGCAGTCATTTTTTCCCTGGCTTTGTTAATGAGGAAATGGAACTGGGAAACAGAGACACTGTCTATGAAACACTCTGACAGTTTAAAAACTGTTAGCTGCATCTAGTGAGACTGCTTAATTTTCAGCACTAATAGCAGAGGCATTCCCAGAACAACAGTTCTCTGAGCTGCAGTGGCACTCTGGGGATGTCACTGCTATTTGGAACAATACTGCTCCTCCTCTTCTTCTTCTTCTGCTTTGTTTTCAAAGCCTCATCACTCCCCATTTATTGCTGTGCTTGCTATGTGTGATGAGAGCAAGGGAGCTTTGCACCTTTGGAGCACCTCCTGTGTGTCTCAACACAGCTTATTTGACTCTTCCAAGGATGAGAGGGACAGGCAGGGGCCACCTTCCCTTCCCATTCCTCCCCCCTCCCCCCCCCCCCCGCCTCCTCCCACTGCAGATACTTAGCCATCACCACTTTCCACTCGGCTTCAAAGGCAGGCGAGGGGCAGAGCACTGCTCACCCTTCATGCAGTGGCAAACACCTCACTAAGAAATGTGTCTGAATGATTCTCCTTTCCCAGGCTTGCCCACAACGTTCAGTACAACACTTGGTGACAGCAGGTGGAAGTAACTCACTTGTGAAGCGAAACACATCCCTTTGTAGGTCATAGGATACCAGGATGTTAGGAGATGGAAGGGACCTTCGAAGATCAAGTCCAAGCCTCCTGCCAGAGCAGGAGCATAGAATCCAGCACAGGTCACACAGGGACACATCCAGATGGGGCTTGAAAGTCTCAAGAGAAGGAGACTCCACAACCTCTCTGGGCAGCCTGTTCCAGGGCTCTGTGACCCTCACAGTGAAGAAGTTCCACCTCATGTTGAGGTGGAACCTCCTGTGCTGGAATTTACATCCATTGCCCCTTGGCCTATCCCAGGGTGCAACTGAGCAGAGCCTGTCCCCTCCCTCTTGACTCCCAGCCCTCAGATAGACATTTATTAAATCCCCTCTCAGTCCTCCCTTCTCCAGACTAAACAGCCCCAGGGCTCTCAGCCTCCCCTCACCAGGCAGTACTGCAGTCCCTTCAGCATCCTTGCAGCCCTCCCTTGGACTCTCTCCAGCAGATCCCTGTCCCTCTTGAACTGGGGAGCCCAGAACTGGATGCAATATTCCAGGTGAGGTCTCAGCAGGGCAGAGTAGCGGGGGAGGAGAACCTCCCTGGCTCTGCTGGACACACTCCTAGGTGTGACCTTTTTTTGCTGCCCTGCAGGTTTCTGTAGCAACTCGGTTGAAGAAAACCATGCATCATGCATCTGCTTTTTACCCTGAAACAAACAAAAACTGAGAGACAGAAGAGTTGATTCATTATCTTTTGTTTATTTAGCTCATACTTTGTTATCAAGAAATTGTCTCATAATATGGTTTTTCATGTCATTTTAAGTGCAATGGATCCATTTGTGCAGGCAACCAGCACTGGAACAAGAGGACACAGTCTCAGGCTCTGCCAAGGGAGGTTTAAGCTGGAGGTTAGGAAGAAATTCTTCATAGAGAGAGTGATTGCCCATTGGAATGTGCTGCCTGGGGAGGTGGTGGAGTCACCATCATTGGAGGTGTTCAGAAGGAGATTTGATGGGGTGCTTGGTGCCATGGTTTAGTTGATTAGGTGGTGTTGGGTGATAGGTTGGGCTTGATGATCTTGAAGGTATCTTCCAACCTTGTCTATTCTATTCTATTCTATTCTATTCTATTCTATTCTATTCTATTCTATTCTATTCTATTCTATTCTATTCTATTCTATTCTATTCTATTCTATTCCATTCCATTCCATTCCATTCCATTCCATTCCATTCCATTCCATTCCATTTATTTGTAATCATTTCATGGAAATCTCAGGCTCACACTGAAGGCAATTGAGGCTTGAGCAGTGGTTTGAAACTGGAGCAGGGAAGATTTAGGTTGGACTTCAGGAGGAAGTTCTGCACAGTGAGAGTGCTGAAATACTGGAACAGGCTGCCCAGGGATGTGGTTGAGGTCCTGTCCCTGGAGACATTCAAGCTGAGACTGGATGTAGCCCTGTGCAGTCTGCTGTAGTTGGAGGTGACCCTGCTGCATGCATGGGGGTTGGACAAGGTGCCCTTTGAGTGTCTCTTCCAAGCCAGGGCAACCTGTGAGTCTGTGAGGTGATGGGTCAAGGCCAGTCAGCTGCTGTGTAGATTTGCTGCTTTACATGAAAACTCACAAGCTCATGTGTTCACCCACTCCCTTCTCTGTATGAAACTAAACTGTTTCTTAAGCAGATATTTATTCTTCTCTGATAAATCCACAGCTGTTGAAATCCAGGCTGCATCCTAATGTGGTCCTTCATACCTCACTTTTTTTTATCCTCAGGAATGGATCTTGTGTTGTAGAGAGCAATATGTGTGGAAGTGTCCACAGAATACACCCCAGACTTGGCCATTCTCTCACTTGTAGTTGTTACTATGAAGTGTTTACCCCCAAAGGGCTCTGTACTGGGCAGCTTCCATAATAAACACGAACATCTGAGCCTGCCCCACCATGGCCCAAGGTCAGAACTGGTATTAACTCCAATGTGTTTATTAGGTTTGGGAAGAAGGGGATTCCTGCCTTCCTAGAGAGGCTATTCTTTCAGCCTAAAAGTGTGCAGTGGCACAAATAAATCTCTTGAATTGTCCTTTCTGCAACAGATCTGCATTTTGGTCTCTTCTCCCAGGCAACCAGCACCAGAACAAGAGGACACAGTCTCAAGCTGTGCCAGGGGAGGTTTAGGCTGGAGCTTAGGAAGAAGTTCTTCCCAGACAGAGAGATTGGCCTTTGGAATGTGCTGCCCAGGGAGGTGGTGGAGTCTCTATCACTGGAAGTGTTTAGGAAGAGACTGGATGAGGCACTTGGTGCCATGGTTTAGTTGATTAGATGGTGTTGGGTGATAGGTTGGGCTTCATGATCTCTGAGGTCTTTTACAACCTGGTTAATTCTATCCTATCCTATCCTATCCTATCCTATCCTATCCTAGCCTAGCCTAGCCTAGCCTAGCCTAGCCTAGCCTATTCAATTCCTTCCTATCCTATCCTATCCTATCCTATCCTATCCTATCCTATCCTATCCTTGATCTCCAAGGTGTTTTCCAACCTGGTTAATTCAATTCAATTCAATTCTATTCAATTCTATTCAATTCTATTCTATTCTATTCTATTCTATTCTATTCTATTCTATTCTATTCTATTCTATTCTATTCTATTCTATTCTATTCTATTCTATTCTATTCTATTCTATTCTATTCTATTCTATTCTATTCCATTCCATTCCATTCCATTCCATTCCATTCCATTCCATTCCATTCCATTTTCTATTCAATTCCATTCAATTCTATTCTATTCTCCTGGTGTGCAAACACAACTTTTGCAAAGCCTGGTTCTCTGTCTGCAGTGTCCTATTCTCAGATGGAAATAGGTTTCAGAATTTCTTTGTCCAGCTCCAAAATATCTCAGTTGTTCATTTTGTTTGTTTGTTTGCTTGTTTGTTGGGGTTTTGTGTTGGTTTGGTTATTTTTGTTGCCCCACTGTTGACATTAGAAGGTTGTTTCAGGAATTCACTCATCCAAAGCCTCAAAGTGTTCATCTATACCCAGTCTTACATATTCAGGAACAATTGATACGGAATCCAAGGGCAGGAGATTGAACACATCCAAGTGCCAGGTTCTGCACATTGGCCACAGCAACCCCATGCAGTGCTACAGGCTGGGATCAGAGTGGCTGAGAGCAGCCAGGCAGAGAGGGACCTGGGGGTGCTGGTTGATAGTAGGCTGAACATGAGCCAGCAGTGTGCCCAGGCAGCCAAGAGGGCCAATGGCATCCTGGCCTGCATCAGGAACAGTGTGGCCAGCAGGAGCAGGGAGGTCATTCTGCCCCTGTACACTGCACTGGTTAGGCCACACCTTGAGTCCTGTGTCCAGTTCTGGGCCCCTCAGTTTAGGAAGGAGGTTGACTTGCTGGAACAAGTCCAGAGAAGGGCAACAAAGTTGGTGAGGGGTTTGGAACACAGCCCTGTGAGGAGAGACTGAGGGAGCTGGGGTTGCTTAGCCTGGAGAGGAGGAGACTCAGGGGTGACCTCATTGCTCTCTACAACTACCTGAAGGGAGGCTGTAGCCAGGTGGGGCTTAGTCTCTTCTCCCAGGCAGCCAGCACCAGAACAAGAGGACACAGTCTCAGGCTGCACCAGGGGAGGTTTAGGCTGGAGGTTAGGAAGAAGTTCTATACAGAGAGAGTGATTGCCCATTGGAATGTGCTGCCCAGGGAGGTGGTGGAGTCACCATCATTGGAGGTGTTCAGGAGGAGGCTTGATAGGTTGCTTGGTGCCATGGTTTAGTTGATTAGGTGGTGTTGGATTGGTTGATAGGTTGGGCTTGATGATCTTGACAGTCTCTTCCAACCTGGTCTGGTCTATTCTATTCTATTCTATTCTATGCTATGCTATGCTATGCTATGCTATGCTATGCTATGCTATGCTATGCTATGCTATTCTCACACCAGCATTTTCCCACAGCTTAAATAGCTCTTTCTTCCCCGTGTGTTTACCTCCTCCCCCAGGCATTTCTAGGCAGCAATCATAACCCTCATTGTTTACCACATCTCCATTTACTATTTCAATTAGAAATAGCAGCCCTGATTTCTTCCTTTTTCTTTCCCCTCCCCCTTTTCTTTAGAAAACAAAAGATTTATCATCAGATATTTGCTGCTGCCAATTTTCTTTCCCCTCCCCCCCCCCCTTTTTTGTTGTTGTTGTTGGGTGTGTGTTCATTTTAAATGGCATCAATTTATTTAACTTACTTCTCATACAGAGAGAGAGAGAGAGAAGAGAAGAATGTTATGCTTAATTGGCTGCATTTTTGTAGCTGCACAAAGGGAGCATTGCATAAAGGCAAAGCAATTGGATTCACTGTCAAAACAAATTAGAAAGTGTATTTTTTTTTGGCTCTTATTAAGGCTAACAAAAAATACTTGGCTCCCCAGCAAGCTGTCTAATCATTTGACCTATCTGTGACCTCAGGTGCACTTGGTTCACCTCCAAAGGCCAAATGAAGTGATAACTGTGGCTAGTCAATAATCCAGGCCTTAGCTGGCCCAGGAGACCTTGGTATTAGTGTCCTGTGGGTGATGTCTAAATTAGATGGCAGGCAGGTATGTGTACACTGGAGTGGTCATTAGAGTGGGCAGATGTGCTCAGCTAATGGCTTACAGTGGGGATTGCTGAAGGGGGAATTCCTTGAGACACAAAAAAAGGCAAAAGAATGAGTTAAGAGGAGACAATAGGCTGCAGTGAAGGTGCTTTTCTCTGGGGCCTGCTGCATGTTTGCCACATCCAGACTCCTGAGCCTGGCTTGCTGGATGGAATCTGTGCATTATTAATTCAGCCTGGAAGATGAAAGTGGTCAGGCTGTATAAACACCAGCCAGGGATTCAAAGCAGGCTTTTCATCCTCAATGTGGAACAACCCTGGACCAACCCAGGAATGCAGCACAACAGAGGGAAGCTCTACACATGTAAGCAGAAAAATGTCTGTGATCTCATTACAGCACCGAGAGCCAACCAGCATTGCTCCCAGACCACAAAGAACACCAAGTGCACAAGTGACCTGTGTGCTAGCAGCTATGCAAATCCCAGGCAGATGCAGAGATTTATACACACTTTACACAGACCCCTGAGGAAATACCCATTTTATATCACCGATGGAGCAGATGTATTTTCCTCTGTGAAATGTGCACAGAATCTAATCAGAACAAAGTGTTTAATGTATTCAAACCCAGCACACACCACCCCTTAACTTAACTAGTAAACTGGAATAGAGAGCAATGCTAGGTCTGAACTCATTAGAGGTTTTATGGCTATACATTTGCATGAGTGCATTAGGAGAAGCTTGTGCACAGCAGATTCTCACCCAGGCAATAAGAACTTTCATCCTGATCATAACTGGTGGTGGGATGAGAAAGCTGTCAATGAGAGGTATCACAGTCTCTTAAAAATGGTTGTCATAGAATCACAGAATGCCTTAGATTGAAAAGGACCTCAGAGATCACCTACTGCAACCTCACCACCATGGGCTTGGATGCCTCCCAACTCACCTCAACTGCTCAAGGACTCATCCAAATTGGCCTTGAATGCCCCTAGGGAAGAGGCAGCCACAAGCTCCCTGGGTAACCTGTTCCAGAGTCTCATCACTCTTGAACTGAAGAACTTCTTCCTAACATCCAGTCTAAACCTGCTTTCTCTCAGCTTCAAACCATTCCCCCTGTCCTATTGCTAGACACCCCTATGCAAAGTCCCTTTACAGTATTTTAGCCTGCCCCCAACCCTTTAAACTTTGTGTGTGGAAGAAAGAAAAGTGGAAGAGCTCTGGGCAAAAGTCAGTCCTAAACAGAGCCTTCTAAAGCATCTGGCCCAGTGCTGCAGCTGTACATCTTGCAACAGAATCACAGAATTGTCAGGGCTGGAAGGGACCTCAAGGCTCAGCCAGTTCCAACCCACTGCCATGCCCAGGGACACCTCACACTACAGCAGCTTGCTCACAGCCACAGCCAGCCTGGCTGCAAACACCTCCAGGCAGGAGGCTTCCACCACCTCCCTGGGCAACCTGTGCCAGTCTCCAACCACCCTCATGGGCAACAACTTCTTCCTAACAGCCAATCTCAGTCTCCCCATTTTTAGTTTTTTTCCATCCCCCCCATTCCTATCACTCCCTGACACCCTCAGAAGTCCCTCCCCAGCTTTCTTGTAGCCCCCTTAGGATCCTGGAAGGCCACAATTAAGTCTCCTCAGAGCCTTCTCTTCTCCAGACTGAACAGCCCCAACTCTCTCAGTCTGTCTCCATAGCAGAGCACCTCCAGCCCTCTGCTCATCCTCGTGGCCCTTCTCTGGACACCTTCCAGCACCTCCAGATCCTTCCTGTCCTAGGGGCTCCAGAACTGGACACAGAGCTCCAGCTGTGGTCTCAGCAGAGTGGAGCAGAGGGGCAGAATCCCCTCCCTGGCCCTGCTGGCCACACTTCTCTTGCTGCAGCCCAGGCTCTGCTTGGCTCTCTGGGCTGGGAGTGCTCACTGCTGGCTCCTGTTGAGCTTCCCCTCCCCCAGCATCCCCAAGGCCTTTTCTTCAGGGCTGCTCAGGCCAGTCCCTAGCTGTCCAAGCAACAGGATAGACTGTGCTATGCTGCAATGTTTGAACTTGTAAACTCATAACTGTTTAGATGTCAGACCATCAGAATGAAAGAGCATGGTGCAGTTAATGTCTGTGTAATCCTAACCAGGATAAAATGAGATGTATGTTCCAAGTGTCAAATGCATGTGAATGTGCCTTGTACCATGGTCATGCACAATTATGTAAGGATCCATGAATAAAACATTTTTAGAACACAAATAGGCGAGAAAAATAAGAGAAAGTGGGGGGGGGAGGGGGGGAAGGAACATGATGTGCAGTAATGAATCAAGAAGGAAATGAATTCATTAATCTTTCTCAGCCTTTGCATCACAGCACTCCAAGTAAAGCAGAATTTCTCACAGTAATGTCCAGAGAGATCCAGAATTTACAACCTGTCCACCACCAAGATTCTAATCCTCAGCTTTTTGTGAGCCCTGCAGATGGAGAAATTATTGTTAGCCCTTTGAAGCCTTTGAGGCTTCAGTGAGGAAATCCAAAAAGGGGAGCATTAGTGTCTGCAGATTTAAACGTGGGATTAGCAAGATATTAGTGTGGAAATTCAGGACAATGAAAGCCACAAAACAAACAAATCACTCAGCCCATCATCAGCTGCCAATGTTGTAGCAAGGAAGACCACTTGTTCCAAGGAACTTGTAGCTCATGTAGTGACAGAGATGTTTGTCTGATGAGAGACCAGGGAAGGGAAGATAGAATCATCATGAAATCATAGACTGGCTTAGGTTGGAAGGCACCTCGGAGTTCATCTACTCCAGCCCCCCAGCCACGGGCAGGGATGCATTTCATCTATACTTGGTTGCCCAAGGCCTCATCCAACCTGCCTCCAGGGAGGAGGCAGCCACAACCTCCTTGGGCAACCTACTCCAGAGTCTCACCACCCTCAGACTGAAGAACTCCTTCCTCAGCTCCAGTCTAACCCTGTTCTCCCTCAGCTTCAAACCATTCCCCCTTGTCCTGTCTCTAGACACCCTCAGGAAAAGTCCCTCTGCAGCCTTCCTGTAGGATCCCTTCAGCTATTGGAAGATAGTTCAAAGGTTCCCCTGATTCTTAACAGAAAAAAAAACAAACCAAACCATACCAAAACAAAAAACCAGCTGGAGCTGATGGAGACATCAAATGGCAAGAAGAAAAGCACAGAGATTAAAAGAGTATGGTGGAACTAGGATGCAAGTACATCAGGATCTCCTGGGGGGACAGGAAGTGACAGGGGAAACCCATATCTGTGAGCTCCTTAGCATTTTTCTTTGGCCTGCAAGACATCTGCAGTTGAATCACAGAATCACAGAATTAACCAGGTTGAAAAAGACCTTTGAGGTCATCATGTCCTGCTTTGCAGAAAAAGAAGAGAAAGGACTTTGTTGCTCTGTGCTGGGTGCAACAAAAGCCTGGAGAAGAGGAGGCTCAGGGGAGACCTTGCTCTCCACAACTCCCTGAAGGGAGGTTGTAGCCAGGTGGGGGTTGGTCTCTTCTCCCACGCAACCAGCACCAGAACAAGAGGACACAGTACCAAGTTGTGCCAGGGGAAGTCCAGGCTGGAGGTGAGGAGAAAGTTCTTCCCAGAAAGAGTAATTAGCCATTGGAATGTGCTGCCCAGGGAGGTAGTGAAGTCCCTGTCCCTGGAGGTGTTCAAGAGAGGATTGGACGTGGCACTTGGAGCCACGGTTTAGTAGTCATGATGTGCTGGGTGACAGGTTGGACTTGATGATCTCTGAGGCCTTTTCCAATCTTATTGATTCTACAATTCTATGAAAAACTTTTCAAACTTTTTTTCCCCCTGGGAGAAAGAGGAGACATATTGTGCCTGTGCAAGGTGTTCAGGGCACTGTGTGTGGCTGGCAGAAGCCCACATTCACCCATCTGTGGTGCCAGGCTGGCAGCTGAGAGCCTGAACCACAGGGTACCCTTCCCGCAGTGGTTTAGGGAGTATTTCATACTTCTGACTAGGCAGCTTGTTTTGTAAGGATTGAAGCATCTTCAGTGAGGTAAGCAGAGGCTCTCAACCTCCAGGGCTACTCCAGGTGTGTGAAAAATTCAGCTCTAAGGCTTTTTTAAAGTGCTTGTCTTTCTTCTGAGTCAGGCAGAGCAGGTGTGGACGCTGGAAGTGTTGCACCATTCCTGGCGTCCCTGTTGCAGACACGGAGTTGTCTCTCAGACCGACCAGAAACTACATCCTGCTGCTGAAAAGGATTTGCTGGCACTCAGATCTACTCCACAAAGAGTGTTTTATGCAGATGAAGCAGTGTTTTCCAGGTGCTGTGCCAGGAAGCTTCCAGTTAAACCTTATTTCATAGCAATGCCTCCTGTACTGGAACAGCAAGAACTGCGTTCAGAGCCTATGAATCACAGCATCACAGAAATGTTAAGGGTTGAAAGAGATCTCTAGAGGTCATCTAGTCCAACCCAGGAAAGTCAATGACAGCTTTCACTTCAACTCCTCTTCCCCTTGGTGGGTCTTTCAGCCTACTCATGAAGCAAAAGCTTGATGGGAATCCAGAAATTCCTGGTTGCTCTTTAAAATCATCTTCCCACAACAGAGAGAGTTGGCTCGGAACGAGTCAATTAAATTAGCAGTTTATCTCAGCAAACTGCCTTTTAAACTCCTCAACTGTCTTTGCAGTCCCTAGGGCAGCTTCCTAGATACTGATTATACTGGACAGGAGATAGCCTCCCTGGAGTGATGAGCAGCTTGCACCGAAATAGAGCACCTAGCTCAGACTGTCAGCAGTTTCAGCCTGGAGCTGCAAGTACAGCAGCTCCTGAGGGAAGAGTTTTCTGCTCACATGATCCACTGGAGGCCCTTTAAAAATTAAAATTCTTTCTCCAGGGGATGAAATAACAACCCACAAGGGCAGGGGGAGAGGAAAGACTAGAAAGAAGTCCAACAGGGAACTCTTTTTACCAATCCCACCCCTTTTTCACTTCTGTGGCTGCAGCCTGGACTCACTGTTCCCCTACCAGAGGACACTGCCCATGGGGTTGTGGAGTCTAGGGCTGTGCTTGACCTCACTGAGACTCAGCCAGGAGCTTGGCAGCCACCAGCTATCTCTACAGCTGGCTTTCCATACCATGGAGTCTTCAGCATGAGGCTTCAGTGGGCACTGCTCTGTGCTTTGCCAGCAAATGAGACACAGACAGTGTTTGGAGTACAAGCACAGCTCCACTGCCTGCTTTGTCCTGCTTTGCACTAGGAATGGGAATGAAAGAATCAAGCTCTCTGGCTTGAAATTCTGATCTAACAGCAGCTTCTTCACTGCTTCTCTGGTAATTAGTCTCACTGAGAGGTGCTGGAATTGTTGAGAGGGATCTTGGAGGGAATAGCAGCGTGCATACGCTCTCTGCCCAAAGCGTGAGGGGAGCCCCCCTCCTGCGCTGGTGTCCCTTGCAATGGTCTCTGAATAATTCTTTTGTTCATGTTTGGACACAAATAATCTTTTGAAGCTTAGAACATACAAGTCTGCTGCTACTTATCCTCTTTGGGAGCTGTGCACAAACAGCAACAGGGTAACTCCAGAGAGGGCATTTGGAGCTGAAGGCAGCCCTGGGAGCACGTCGGTATCGGGAGCTTGTCCCGGGGTGGTTCTGCAGCTTTTCCCTCTTTCAGTGCATTTACACTGATTTCAAACATGACCCTTTGGGCTTGATGTAGGGAACCCTCTGGCTAGGGAATTGGTTTTTGCCTTTACAATAAATTTCTGCTCATCCCATTAGTTTAAGTGGGTGGGGGGTGAGAAATGGGAAGGTACAGAAAGCCGGGCAAGCCCTGGTGGTTTTTTGGCTCCCACCGATGGTTTGTTGTGCGCTTTCTGTGTGCACACAGCCTACACACAGGACAGCTGCAGTCTCAGACGTGACAACAACGATTCAAGCCACAGCCTAACAAAGCATCTTTAAATATTCCTGTCTTCTAGCATGTGAGCAGCCCCTGTGAACACCAGGAGTTTTATTAGCCTTGCTGGCTTTGTGAATAGCAGCAGATACTAAGCAATTAAAGAAACTTACAAGAGAAGAGGAAAGCAGTTTGAGGTTCAACAAGACCAAGGGCAGGGTTCTGCATTTGGGTAGAGGCAATCCCAGGCACAAATCCAGGCTGGGCAGGGACTGGCTGGAAAGCAGCCCTGAGGAGAGAGACTTGGGGGTGCTGGGGGAGGAGAAGCTCAACAGGAGCTCTCAGTGTGCACTTGCAGCCCGGAAAGCCAAGCAGAGCCTGGGCTGCAGCAGGAGAAGTGTGGCCAGCAGGGCAAGGGAGGTGATTCTCCCCCTCTGCTCAGCTCTGGGGAGACCCCACCTGGAGTACTGCCTCCAGTTCTGGAGCCCCTATGACAAGAGGGATCTGGAGGTGCTGGAAGGTGTCCAGAGAAGGGCCAGGAGGATGAGCAGAGGGCTGGAGCACCTCTCCTGTGAGGACAGACTGAAGGAGTTGGGGCTGTTCAGTCTGGAGAAGAGAAGGCTCTAAGGTGACCTCATTGTGACCTTCCAGGATCTGAAGGGGGCTACAAGAAGGCTGGGGAGGGACTGCTCAGGATCTCAGGATACCTAGTCAGGTAGACTAGGGGGAATGGAATGAAGCTGGATGTGGGGAGATTGAGGCTGGAGGTGAGGAGGAAGTTCTTCCCCATGAGAGTGGTGAAGCCCTGGAATGGGTTGTCCAGGGAGGTGATTGAGGCCCTGTCCCTGGAGGTGTTTAAGGCCAGGCTGGATGAGGCTCTGGGCAGCCTGATCTAGTGTGGGGTGTCCCTGCCCATGGCAGGGGGGTTGGAACTAGATGATCCTTGTGGTCCCTTCCAACCCTGACTGATGCCATGATACTACGATTTGTTTTCCAAGTGAGTAGAAGGTGCATGCATCCATTCAAGTGTTATGCTTTAAAACTTCATTAGGAATCAATATCAAATGTCCTGTATATATTTATATCAAATGTATTTATTGAGATGCCTTAAGCACAAACCCAAAGGGAGTGTTTGGAGCAGTATTTCCATATGAGTTTCATTAGTCGTGGAAACCAATCAGTAATCTGTAATGCAGATGCTTCCCACTGGGAACTTGGATGAAACTTAGCTCATTTCTCACAGGTCCCTTGACACTTATAAGAACAGCAATATCTTTCAGGACCACTACATTCCCTGAGTGGCAAGGTCATGGTGAAAGGTGCTGCTTCCTGCTTTGCCCTGCCTTTGCCTCCTGAGGAGGAACAAAGCAGTAGAGATTCAAACCTCCGGCTTTGACAGACTCTGCCGATGTCCTGCTTCCCATTAGGAAGGGCTGCAAATAGAAGGCAATTTGCTAAGACAAAAGGATATTAGATGTGAATGCATTGTCGGGCAGAGTTGCCTCCCAAACCCCCTTTCTTGGCAATGATGATTGACTAACTACCTTGCTTATTTTCTGTAGTGCTATTTGAGCTTCTTTTGCAGCAATTGTATGTAATTTCTTGCCAATTATGCTGATGAAGTGTGAAGCTCATTCACAATTCCTTTTCCAGATTCCAGTTCAGTGCACAACGATGATCAAACTACCTACGGCTGGATTGTCGAGGTAGAAGGAGGTTATTTACTGCTGACATTATTTGATCTACATCAGAAGGGGGAAAGAATGATCCCTCCCCTCTTTGTTGGCTCCACAGTCTGTGTCTACAAACATGTGCAAAGCCCAGCTTCAAGGGAAGAATTCACTATCCCAGGCCAAAGCATGGCTGTAATTCCTGTTCACTGACATTACAGTGACTTCCCTGCAGAGGTACAAGGGAATAATGTAGTCTAGCCTTGGCAAAAACATGGTCTAATTTGAAATGTCTGTGTGCACACGTGTCCTTCAGAGGAGCTGATTCCAAAGAAATAAGACTAGTCAGCAGCCTGAAGGAAGGGGAATCCCCTTGGGGTGGTAGCAGCCATTGGTTTGAATACTGCAGGCTGGAAAACAAGTCAGATGCAAGCCTCTCGCTAGTCAAGCGAACGCTTTAACCATGCCTAAGGTGACTGGTGCTGGCACTTTTTACCCCAGCATGTTTGTCAGTGAATGTGCCCAGGGCTGGTGTGCCCAGGGCTGGTGTGCTCAGGGCCCCAGCTGTGCATTAGGTGTGGTCTGTTTACCCCATGGAGAATAGAATAGAATAGAATAGAATAGAACAGAATAGAATAGAATAGAATAGAATAGAATAGAATAGAATAGAATAGAATAGAATAGAATAGAATAGACCAGTCTGGAAGAGACCTTCAAGATCATCGAGTCCAACCTATCATCCAACACCACCTAATCAACTAAACCATGCAACCAAGCACCCTATCAATTCTCCTCCTGAACACCTCCACTGATGGTGACTCCACCACCTCCCCAGGCAGCCCATTCCAATGGGCAATCACTCTCTCTGTGTAGAACTTCTTCCTAACCTCCAGCCTAAACCTCCCCTGGCGCAGCCTGAGACTGTGTCCTCTTGAGGCTGTGACCTCTTGTACCATCGCTCTGAATTACAGCAGTGCCCAGGCAGGATGTAGGAATGAGTCTGTTTGGACCTTGTGCTTCTGAGGGAAAGCAAATGGCTGGGGTTAGAGTTTTGGGTAAGAGTAAAGTTAAAAGAGATGTTGTTTTAAAAAGACAAGTGTGGCCAGAAAGGGCTGGAAAACAAGGCTTTGAAATCCTGCTTCTACTGGTCCCTGGCTCCCAAGCTTAGCAGAGAGTTTTATGGTTTTTATCTATGCTCTACAAGTGCAGGTTATTGCACTTGGCTTTGTGCAGTTGTGTTTTTGGACTGTATTAGAGTCACATTATGAACTGTTTGAGAATGAACTTCTGATATAAAGCTGTTCCTACCACCAGCAAATTTGCTCTGGATGGACATTACTGTGACTGATGTCAAAACTTACCCTCAGAGAATTTAGGAGCAGACTTGTTCTGCAGGGGAAAGTCAGACTCAGCTCAGAAGCTTGAGCAGTCAGGTTTTTGTGGCTGTGCTGAGCCATTTACTTAGCACTAATAAAGCCATTTTTAATTGATATTCAAGTTACAATCCTCTTACTTTGAGTAGTAGTTAATCCCAAAGACAAGCCTGCTGCAACCAGACTGTTTGCAAACTAAGGATCTCCTCAGCAGCATTGTGAGGAATTTGGCTTATACCATAGAAGTGAAAGTGGTGCTGGGATAGGAATAATTAGAATCACAGAACTGTCAGGGCTGGAAGGGACCTCAAGCTTCAGCCAGTTCCAACCCCCCTGCCATGCCCAGGGACACCTCACACTACAGCAGCTTGCTCACAGCCACAGCCAGCCTGGCTGCAAAAACCTCCAGGCAGGAGGCTTCCACCACCTCCCTGGGCAACCTGTGCCAGGCTCTCACCACCCTCATGGGGAACAACTTCTTCCTAACATCCAATCTCAATCTCCCCATTTCTAGTTTTGCTCCATTCCCCCCAGTCCTATCACTCCCTGACACCCTCAAAAGTCCCTCCCCAGCTTTCTTGTAGCTCCCTGCAGATCCTGGAAGGCCACAATGAGGTCTCCTCAGAGCCTTCTCTTCTCCAGACTGAACAGCCCCAACTCTCTCAGTCTGTCTCTGTAGCAGAGCAGCTCCAGCCCTCTGCTCATCCTCGTGGCCCTTCTCTGGACACCTTCCAGCACCTCCAGATCCTTCCTGCAATAGGGGCTCAACCCAGGGGCTCAATTCAAGGAGAAAAGTGAAGAATTACACCTCCTTACCTTTCAGCAGCCCTTTCTCAGCCATACAACCCCGCCTGCTACCTTTGTGGTGGACTTCCACCTGGCCCGAGTGAAGATCTGCTAAGGGGTTAATCCCTTTGGTGTACTTAGAAATTCTTCACCACAATGAAAACATTTTAGCACCGAAGAGGAGAGACTGTGGGTGAAAAACTGAAGATGCATGATTTATCACTCCCCTCACAAATAAAATTTATTCATTGCATCCACCAGCCATCACACAGATGGTCAGAAAATTGGCTTTGTGTAGGGATGTGGATTCAGGCATGAATATTAATATGAGACAGATGTAAAGGCATATTAATATGCATTTGCTTTGCATGGACTGACATTACAATATTTTCATTAAAGAGCCCCTCATTGGAAATGGAAAGTACAGGTCACCTTTCAAACACATGAAATAGTAGGGTGCGTTGTATTTACACTTGCCAGGAACAACAGAAACAAACAAACAACTCTCAGCGCTGGGAAAAAACAAACCCACCAAGCCAAACCCAAACACACAAACCAAACCCAAACAAAAAATAACTAAGGAGGAGTGTGTGACATTTCTTGCAGCAGAATGTGTTGGATTCAACATAATGATTAGTAAATCAGGAGGGCATTGCTCACGTCGGGCTTCGCACCGGATGTGGAGAGGGACAGGGAGAGACTGGAGTGCGTCCAGTGGAGGCTGTGAGGATGATGAAGGGACTGGAACATCTGGCTGATGAGGAGAGACTGAGACTTGGGGCTGTTTGGTCTGGAGAAGATTGGGAGGGGATCTGATCAGTGTTTACAACTGTCTGAAGGGTGGCTGTCAAGAAGAAGGGGCCAGGTTCTCCTTCAGTGGTGTCCAAACTGGAACACAGAAAGTTAGAATAAATAGTATTAGAATAAACCAAACCAGGTTGGAAGAGACCTTCAAGATCATCGTGTCCAACCTATCAACCAATGCAACACCACCTAATCAACTAACCCATGGCACCAAGCACCCTGTCAAGTCTCCTCCTCAACACCTTCAATGACGGTGACTCCACCACCTCCCCAGGCAGCACATTCCAATGGGCAATCACTCTCTCTGTATAGAACTTCTTCCTAACATCCAGTCTAAACCTCCCCTGGCACAGCTTGAGACTGTGTCCTCTTGTTCTGGTGCTGGGTGCCTGGGAGAAGAGACCAATCCCCACCTGGCTACAACATCCCTTCAGGGAGTTGTAGAGAGCAACGAGATCTCCCCTGAGCCTCCTCTTCTCCAGGCTAAGCAACCCCAGCTCCCTCAGCCTCTCCTCACAGGGCTGTGCTCCAGACCCCTCCCCAGCTTCGCTGCCTTTCTCTGGACACGCTCCAGCAAGTCAACATCTTTCCTAAACTGAGGGGCCCAGAACTGGACAAAGGACTCACAGTGTGGCCTAACCAGTGCAGTGTACAGGGCAGAATGACCTCCCTGCTCCTGCTGGCCACACTGTTCCTGATGCAGGCCAGGATGCCACTGGCTGAGCCTGGAGTGCGTCCAATGGTGGCTGTGAGGATGATGAAGGGACTGGAACATCTGGCTGATGAGGAGAGACTGAGACCTGGGGCTCTTCAATCTGGAGAAAGTTGGGAGGGGATCTGATCAGTGTTTACAACTGTCTGAAGGGTGGCTGTCAAGAAGAAGGGGCCAGGTGTGGTGTCCAAACTGGAACACAGAAAGTTCCACCTCAACATGCGGAAAAGCTTCTTCCTTGTGGGACTGATGGAGCCCTGGAGCAGGCTGCCCAGAGAGGTTGTGGAGTCCTCTCTGGAGACTTTCAAAATCCTCCTGGATGCATTCCTGTGTGACCTGCCCTGGGTGATCCTGCTTTTGAGAGGGATGTTGGGCTGGAGGATCTCTGGGGATTCCTTCCAACCCCTAACATTCTGTGATTTCCTCCTTTTTGCCTGCCTTGTTATGCCAGCAGTAATGGACACTGTCTTGTCTGGGTAATAGTTAGAGGGCTCCAGACTGGCCCCTCAATTTAGGAAGGACATTGAGACACTTGAATGTGTCAAGAGAAGGGCAGCAAAGCTGGGGAGGGGTCTGGAGCACAGCCCTGTGAGGAGAGGCTGAGGGAGCTGGGGTTGCTTAACCTGGAGAAGAGGAGGCTCAGGGGAGACCTTCTTGCTCCCTACAACTCCCTGAAGGGAGGTTGTAGCCAGGAAGGGGTTGATCTCTTCTCCCAGGCAACCAGCACCAGAACAAGAGGACACAGTCTCAAGCTGTGCCAGGAGAAGTTTAGGCTGGAGTTGAGGAGAAAGTTCTTCCCAGAAAGAGAGATTGGCCATTGGAATGTGCTGCCCAGGGAGGTGGTGGAGTCACCATCCCTGGAGGTGTTCAAGAGGGGATTGGATGTGGCACTTGGTGCCATGGTTCAGTCATGAGGTCTGTGGTGACAGATTGGACTTGATGATCTTTGAGGTCTCTTCCAACCTTGGTGATACTGTGAGACTGTGAGTCCAACCCCCTGCAAAGCAGGACCACTTAGGGCAGCTCATACAGGAACACATCCAAGAGGGTTTTGAAGATCTCTAGAGAAGGAGACTCCACAACCTCTCTGGGCAGCCTGCTCCAGGGCTCTGGCACCCTCACAGTACTGAAATTTTTTCTCATATTGAGGTGGAATTTCCTGAGGTTGAGTTTACATCCATTGCCCCTCATCCTGTCACTGGGTATCACTGAAAAGAGCCTGGCTCCATCCTCCTGACAGCCACCCTTCAGGTACTTGTAGACATTGATAATCACAGAATGGCAGAAATATTCAGGTTGGAAAAGGCCCTAGGGATAGAATAGAATAGAATAGAATAGAATAGAATAGAATAGAATAGAATAGAATAGAATAGAATAGAATTAACCAGGTTGAAAAAGACCTTCAAGATTATCAAGTCCAACCTATCACCCAACACCATCTAATCAACTAAACCATGGCACCAAGTGCCTCATGCAGGCTCTTCCTAAACACCTCCAGGGATGGTGACTCCATCACCTCCCTGGGCAGCATTCTAATGGCCAATTACTCTTTCTGGGAAGAACTTCTTCCTTACCTCCAACCTGAACTTCCCCTGCCACAGCTTGAGACTGTGTCCACTTGTTCTGGTGCTGGGTGCCTGGGAGAAGAGACCAACCCCCACCTGGCTACAACCTCCCTTCAGGGAGTTGTAGAGAGCAAGAAAGTCTCCCCTGAGCCTCCTCTTCTCCAGGCTCACCAACCCCAGCTCCCTCAGCTTCTCCTCACAGGGCTGTGTTCCAAGCCCCTCACCAACTTCATTGCCCTTCTCTGGACACCTTCAAGTGTCTCAATGTCCTTCTTAAGTTGAGGAGCCCAGAACAGGACTCCAGGTGTGGCCTAAGCAGTGCTGAGCACAGGGCAGAATGACTTCCCTGCTCCTGCTGGCCACACTGTTCCTGATGCAGGCCAGGATGCCATTGGCCTTCTTGGCCACCTGGACACACTGCAGGCTCATGTTCAGCTGCTGTCAACCAGTATCCCCAGTTGCTTCTCTACCTGGCTGCTCTCCAGCCACTCTGACCCCAGCCTGTAGCACTGCATGGGGTTGTTGTGGCCAATGTGCAGAACCTGGCACTTGGATGTGCTGAATCTCCTGCCCTTGGACTCTGCCCATCTGTCCAGCCTGTCGAGGTCCCTCTGCAGATCTCTCCTACCCTCTAACAGATCAAATCCTGCCCCCAGCTTGGTGTCATCAGCAAATTTACTGATGATGGACTCCATCCCCTCATTCAGATCATCAATAAAGATATTGAAGAGCATGGGGCCCAGCACTGATCCCTGGGGCACACCACTGGTGCCTGGCTGCCAGCTGGATGTGGCACCATTCACCACCACTCTCTGGCCTCAGCCTCTAGCCAGTTCCTAACCCAGAGTTCTGCTGTTCAAGCCAGGGGCTGACAGCTTGGCCAGCAGTTTGCTGTGGGGGACAGTGTCAAAGGCCTTGCTGAAGTCCAGGCAGAGTACATCCACAGCCTGCCCCACATCCATGATCACCAAGACCAACTCAGAACCCTTCTCTACAGAGTTCACTCCTAAACCCTATCCCCAAGCAGCACGTCTAAATGACCTTTAAACACACCCAGGGCTGAAAGCTCTCCTTCCCAGCTTCTCTTCTTTGAGGATCCCTTCCAGCCCAAGGCACTCTGTGAAGCTATGGAACCCTGTCAGCTGCTATGCTGCAGGGTAGTATCTGCAGCCTATTTTGAAACCAGTGTTGTGCTAGCTCTTTATGCTGGCAGATGCCAATGGAGCCTGTCTGTATTTCCTGCAGCAGATGCTGGGTAAATAACTGTGGGCTCTGTGACCTTTGCTCCAGCCCTCCCAGGTGCCTGAAAGACTCTGAGGCTCCCCTGCACACGTGTGTGCGCCTGTGTCGGTTTAATGATGGGGAAGGGGAGAAGGAAAGTTTATACTTGCTGTACTTTTGATTTTCCTGTTTGGCTTCCTAGGTTTCAGAAAGTCTCCCACAGAAGACTGCTCTGCAGCTCCTGAGAGCCTGCTGCCCTTCTTTTCCCTGTGGCTGCCTCGCTTCAGCAGAGCTGTCAGTCAGATGAGCATCTCCAGAAAGGTAAGGCTGAGGGGCCTGTGCTCCCGGCTCATTACACCCTGCTGTCAGTGCAACAGAAGAGATCTCATTCACACAACATATTTTCTATCACAGGTAACTTCCTCCAATTCCCAGTCATAAATCTTCCTAATTCAATATTCTGTGGTCTAATTCATCTGGCAAGCCAGCAGAGGTTTCAGGAAATCTGGCAGCTCCCTGCAATGCTTTCCTCTCATGACTTCCCCCTCCAGCCCCTCATCCAATGGGCCTCATCTCTTTCTCTCTTGATATGCTTTTAGCTTTTCCCCTCCCAGAGAATCAGTATTCTTATGCAGCAAGTTACTTCCTAAAAGGTTTGTTTGTGCTTGGTTTGTTTTGTCTTTGACTTTGTTGTGTTTGGTTTTATTTGGTTAGGTTTTTGTTTGGTTTTGTTTTGGGGGGGTTGTTTGTTTGGTTGGTTTTTGTCCCCTGAATTAAAATATTTGAGTCTGTTGAACAATCCTAGTCAGTTTCTGGCTCAAATCAGCTCAGCATTCAGTCTGATCTCCTTGAGACACCTGGGGAAGCTGTCATCAGGGAGCCCAATTGCAGAATCACACAGAATCACAGAATCATTGAGGCTGGAGGAGACCTTTGAGATCATCAAGTCCAGCCTATGACCTAACACCGCCACATCACACCACCAAGTGCCACATCCAAGCTTGCCTTAAATACCTCCAGGGAGGGTGACTCCACCACCTCCCTGGGCAGTCCATCCCAGTCTCTAATTCCCCTTTCCCTGAGGAAGTGCTTCCTAACATCCAACCTAAACCTCCCCTGGCACAGCTCCAGGCCATGCCCTCTCATCCTGTCACAAGTAGCCTGGGAGCAGAGCCTGACCCCCACCTGACTACAACTTCTTTTAAAGTAGTGGTAGAGAGTGGTAAGGTCCCCTCTAAGCCTCCTCTTCTCCAGGCTGAACACCCCCAGCTCCCTCAGCCTCTCCTCGTCAAACTTTCCCTCCAGCCCCCTCAGGCATGGTAAGACTGTGGCCACCTGGAATGTCACACAGTAAGGACAGTCTCCCCTCACTGGCATTGTTTGCTCTCTGGAAGTCACACTGCCCACTCAGACCCAGGAGGAAAACAAAGATGAGAAGTGCTGATTTTCACTGAAGAGTAACACAGATGGGTGGCTGGGCAAGCTAAGATGGGAAATAGGCAGGGGGGTGACAGGATGGGAGCTGTCCCTGGAGAAGATCCAGTCCTGTTGACAGGAGGTTTTGGTTAGAAGTAGGGCTGTGCTTAGGTTTGTGAATCCTCAGCAGCTTGTTTCCCCTTGCAGTAAATTCTTCCTCTTCTTCTTCTTTTCCATTAAAGAGTCTGTCTCAGTCCAGAAAGGGTAAGAGCCTCAGCTCTTGTGAACATTCCCTGTAATGCTGTCTACAACTCCCTGAAGGGAGGTTGTAGCCAGGTGGGGGTTGGTCTCTTCTCCCAGGCAGCCAGCACCAGAACAAGAGGACACAGTCTCAAGCTGTGCCAGGGAAGGTTTAGGCTGATGTTGGGAAGAAATTCTTCCCAGCAAGAGAGATTTGCCATTGGAATGTGCTGCCCAGGGAGGTGGTGGAGTCACCATCCCTGGAGGTGTTTAGGAAGAGCCTGGATGAGGCACCTGGTGCCATGGTTTAGTTGATTAGGTGGTGTTGGGTGATAACTTGGACTTGATGATCTCAAAGGTCTCTTCCAACCTATTCTATTCTATTCTATTCTATTCTATTCTATTCTATTCTATTCTATTCTATTCTATTCTATTCTATTCTATTCTATTCTATTCTATTCCATTCCATTCCATTCCATTCCATTCCATTCCATTCCATTCCATTCCATTCCACTCTAGGATCATAGGCAGGGGAATTAGCTCAAATGGTAGAGCGCTAGCTTAGCATGCGAGAGGCAGCGGGATCGATGCCCGCATTCTCCAGGTCTTTTACCTCAGCCACTTGGATATCCACAAGTCCATGGGACTGGATGGGATCCATCCTAGGGTGCTGAGAGAGCTGGCAGATGAGCTGCCAAGCCACTCTCCATCATTTTTCAGCAGTCCTAGCTCACTGGAGAGGTCCCAGAGGACTGGAAGCTGCCAACGTGGTGCCCATCCACAAGCAGGGCCAGTTGGATGAGCCAGGGAATTATAGGCCTGTCAGCCTGACCTCAGTGCCAGGCAAGATCATGGAACAGGTCATCCTGAGTGCAGTCACACAGCACTTACAGTATGGCCAAGGGATCAGGCCTAGCCAGCATGGATTTAGGAAGGGCAGGTCCTGCCTGACCAACCTGATCTCCTTCTATGCCCAGGTGACTGCCTGGTGGATGTGGGGCAGGCTGTGGATGTAGTCTGCCTGGACTTCTGCAAGGCCTTTGACACCATCCCCCACAGCAAACTCCTGGCCAAGCTGTCAGCCCCTGGCTTGGACAGCAGCACTCTGAGCTGGGTTAGGAACTGGCTGGAGGCTGAGCCCAGAGAGTGGTGGTGAATGGTGCCACAGCCAGCTGGCAGCCAGGCACCAGTGGTGTGCCCCAGGGATCAGTGCTGGGCCCTGTGCTCTTTAATATCTTCATTGATGATCTGGATGAGGGCATTGAGTCCATCAGCAGTAAATTTGCTGACAACACCAAGCTGGGGGCAGGAGTTGATCTGCTGGAGGGTAGAGAGGCTCTGCAGAGGGACCTCGACAGGCTGGACAGATGGGCAGAGTCCAAGGGCAGGAGATTGAACACATCCAAGTGGCAGGTTCTGCACATTGGCCACAGCAACCCCATGCAGTGCTACAGGCTGGGGTCAGAGTGGCTGGAGAGCAGCCAGGCAGAGAGGGACCTGGGGGTACTGGTCGATGGCAGGCTGAACATGAGCCTGCAGTGTGCCCAGGTGGCCAAGAAGGCCAATGGCATCCTGGCCTGCATCAGGAACAGTGTGGCCAGCAGGAGCAGGGAGGTCATTCTGCCCTGTGCTCAGCACTGGTTAGGCCGTACCTCGAGTCCTGTGTCCAGTTCTGGGCTCCTCAGTTTAGAACTTGCTGGAAGGTGTCCAGAGAAGGGCAATGAAGTTGGTGAGGGGATTGGAACACAGCCCTGTGAGGAGAGGCTGAGGGAGCTGGGGTTGCTTAGCCTGGAGAGGAGGAATCTCAGGGGTGACCTTATTGCTCTCTACAACCACTTGAAGGGAGGTTATAGAGAGGTGGAGGTTGGTCTCTTCTCCCAGGCAGCCAGCACCAGAACAAGAGGACACAGTTTCAGGCTGCACCAGGGGAGGTTTAGGCTGGATGTTAGGAAGAAGTTCTACCCAGAGAGAGTGATTGCCCATTGGAATGTGCTGCCTGGGGAGGTGGTGGAGTCACCATCATTGGAGGTGTTCAGGAGGAGACTTGATAGGGTGCTTGGTGCCATGGGTTAGTTGATTAGGTGGTGTTGGATTGGTTGATAGGTTGGACGCAATGATCTTGAAGGTCTCTTCCAACCTGGTCTGGTCTATTCTATTCTATTCTATTCTATTCTATTCTATTCTATTCTGTTCTGTTCTGTTCTGTTCTGTTCTGTTCTGTTCTGTTCTATTTGGGATGGCATTCAACAAGTCCAAGTGCCGAGTGCTGCACTTTGGCTACGGCAATCCCATGCAGGGCTACAGACTGGGGTTGGAGTAGTTGGAGAGCTGCCAAACAGAGAGGGACCTGGGGGTGCTGATTGACAGCCACCTGAACAGGAGCCAGCAGTGTGCCCAGGAGGGCCAATGGTATCCTGGCCTGCATTAGGAATAGTGTGGCCAGCAGGAGCAGGGAAGTCCTTGTGCCCTGTGCTCAGCACTGGTTAGGCCTCACCTTGAGTCCTGTGTCCAATTCTGGGCTCCTCAGTTTAAGAAGGACATCGAAATACTTGAACATGTCCAGAGAAGGGCAACAAGGCTGGTGAGAGGCCTTGAACACAAGCCCTATGAGGAGAGGCTGAGGGAGCTGGGATTGTTTAGCCTGGAGAAGAGGAGGCTCAGGGGAGACCTCATTGCCCTCTACAACTACCTGAAAGGTGCCCAGGGAGGTGGTTGAGTCATCGTCCCTGGAGGCATTCAAGAGGAGATTGGACGTGGCACTTGGTGCCATGGTCTAGTCATGGGCTCTGTGTTGATAGGTTGGTCTCAATGATCCTCGAGGTCCTTTCCAACCTAAGTTATACTGTGATACTGTGATACTGTGTGAATTAGAGGCACAAATGATGCCAAAATATCAACAGCCCTCGAGGTTATTTATTAACAGAATAAAGTAGCCAGAACATAAGGGAGAGAGAGAGAGGGAAAAAATAGAGAGAGAGGGAGAAGAGGGAGAGAGAAGTGAAAAGGAATTATATTACCACTACCACCACCCCCCAAGACAGTTTGGGTCTGTGGAGGAAGGCTGCTGCTTTGTTGTCTGTGCAGTCCTCCACTGGAGGAGGGGAGGGAGAGATCCCAAAGCCCAAGTCCAAGTCCTTCTCTGAGCAGCCTCTTCAGCTCCATGAGTTGCAGCAGGTGGAACTTAGGACACAGAGAGAGGCTTCCTCCTGCTCTGCTGCCTGCAGGCTGCGTGCTGTTGTCTCTGTCCTTTTCTCTCCTGCCATTTTCTTCATTTTTCTTCTTCAGAGCAGGCATTGCCCAGGTCTTGTCCTTCTCCTCAGCAGGCATTGCCCAGGCCTTGTCCCTCTCCTCAGCAGGCATTGCCCAGGTCTTGTCCTTCTCCTCAGCAGGCATTGCCCAGGCCTTGTCCTTCTCCTCAGCAGGCCTTGCTCAGGTCTTTTACACAGTTTTTTAGGTATGTGTCCAGGTGATGAATCCATTCTCCTTTGCACCATCCTCCCCTTCTGGGGTATCTGCTGGGTCGAGATGATCTTCTCTATGCACATTACAGAGAGTTCTTACCCAGTGGCCTCTGCCCAGTACACATCAGCTGTTGTCTGGGCAAGGAGCAAAGGTGATTTGATCTTGGTTGATTCACATCAAGAGAGACAAGATTTAGTCTCTTACAGAGCCCAAAGCTCGGTGCTAGGATGTGAAATATATTTCAAAGGGCAATGTTTTAATCTTCTACCTCTAAAATATGGGGCTGCTGTAGAAGAGTTTGAAAGGCTGCAGAAGCTGAAGTAGGTCCTGCTGTTGCCTTTACCTGCAGATCAGGGGTGCTCAGTGACAAGACATGGGGTAATGGGCACAAACTCAAACAGAAGAAAATCCAGCTAAAGATGAGGAGGAACTTTAATTTAAGGACACTGGAGCACTGGATCAAGCCAGAGAGGTTGTGGAGTCTCCATCTCTGGAGATACTCAAAACCCACCTGGATGTGTTCCTGTGCAGCCTGTCCTGAGCAAACTTGCCTTGCAGAGGAGTTGGACTCAATGATTTCTGGAAGCCTCTTCCAACCCCTACCCATGCTGTGAATATACTACATTGTTAACAGGCTGGGCAGCTTAATCAATCGTAGAATCATAGAATCAATAAGGTTGGAAAAGACCTGAGAGACCATCAAGTCCAACCTGTCACCCAACACCTCATGACTACTAAACCATGGCTCCAAGTGCCACATCCAATCCCCTCTTGAGCATCTCCAGGGATGGGGACTCCACCACCTCCCTGGGCAGCACATTCCAATGGCCAATTACTCTTTCTGGGAAGATCTTTCTCCTCACCTCCAGCCTAAACTTCCCCTGGCACAGGTTGAGACTGTGTCCTCTTGTTCTGTTGCTGGTTGCCTGGGAGAAGAGACCAACCCCCACCTGGCTACAACCTTAATGTCACCCTGAAGGGTATGATTTGAATACAAAATGTCTTCCCATGGCTACTAATATGGGCCTTAAAAGAGTATCTTTAAGAATGTGCCAGGTCTAGGTCCTGCTACTTGTGGTGCTGCTGCAGGCAAAAAAGAAAGCAGCGAACTGAAGGCCAAAACCAAAGCCTCCTTGTACATGATGTGCTGAAATGAATGTTTTGCCTATTTAGTCTTTATTAGTAGAGTGACTGAATGGAGAAGAGAAGGGGCCAGGCTGCAATCTGCATTTGGTCACTATTTTACTCTTTATACCATGGGAGGAGTCCCCAGCAGATCATTTTCAGGACAATGGTGCTGAGACCAGCTTCCCTGGGAGTCTCTTTGTTGCATTGGTCCAGACTGCAGTTCTGCCACTGAGATATTTTTGTCCTGCCCCAGCAATTGTTTGGACAGCTAGGGACTGGCCTGAGCAGCCCTGAAGAAAAGGCCTTGGGGGTGCTGGGGGAGGAGAAGCTCAACAGGAGCCAGCAGTGAGCACTTGCAGCCCAGAGAGCCAAGCAGAGCCTGGGCTGCAGCAAGAGAAGTGTGGCCAGCAGGGCCAGGGAGGGGATTCTGCCCCTCTGCTCCACTCTGCTGAGACCACAGCTGGAGCACTGGGTCCTTCCTAGCACAGGAAGGATCTGGAGGTGCTGGAAGGTGTCCAGAGCAAGGCCACGAGGATGAGCAGAGGGCTGGAGCTGCTCTGCTATGGAGACAGACTGAAGGAGTTGGGGTTGTTCAGTCTGGAGAAGAGAAGGCTCCAAGGAGACCTCATTGTGGCCTTCCAGCATCTGCAGGGAGCTCCAAGAAAGCTGGGGAGGGACTTTTGAGGGTGTCAGGGAGTGATAGGACTGGGGGGAATGGAATAAAACTAGAAATGGGGAGATTGAGATTGGATGTTAGGAAGAAGTTGTTCCCCATGAGGGTGGTGAGAGACTGGCACAGGTTGCCCAGGGAGGTGGTGGAAGCCTCCTGCCTGGAGGTGTTTGCAGCCAGGCTGGATGTGGCTGTGAGCAGCCTGCTGTAGTGTCCCTGGCCATGGCAGGGGGGTTGGAACTGGCTGATCCTTGAGGCCCCTTCCAACCCTGACAATTCTGTGACTGTAAGTATGGCAAAGTGCTTCCAAACTGCTCCTCTGGGAGTGGGAGAGTGTTCCGTTCACCTCCTATCTTCTGGAAGATTAAAAGGAGAGTTATTTTGAACCATGTTTTAATTTGTTTATCAAAGGAAAGCTACAAATCCAACAATAACATCCCAAATCTCTCACAGATGGGGAAATGGAAATCAAAGGGGGTTTTGCATAGAAATCTGTTGAAGTCAGGTTTTGTTTAGACAGTAATCCCTGCAAAGAATCAAACAACTTTCCCCTCCAGTTTTAACTTGGATTGAGCACTAGACGTTGGAAGCCATCTGTGCTTGCAAATCCAAGGCAGCCTGGAAGCAGATAGAGATTGACTCAAAGCAGAACTGCATGGTTATTTCAGTACCCATCAAAGGAAAAGGTGTTGAGGTCAAATCCTCCCAAGACTCTCCCCCCACAAAATGCCTACACCCGGCTCAGACATTTGTTAAAAGCATGGCTGACAAAGTACAGATGGAGTTAAAACCTAAGGGGGAGTGAAAGGCAGATTTGCTATCAAAACTTCTCTATTACTGCTCAGTAGGGTGTGCAGAGCAGCAAGGGAGGGGAGTTTTACCCTTGCTGACTCAGGGAGGGCTGGTGATCAGTCAAGCAATGGGGCTGAGAGAGTTGGGGCTGTTCAGTCTGGAGAGGAGAAGGCTCCCAGGAGACCTCATTGTGGCCTTCCAGTATCTGAAAGGGGCTGCAAGAAAGCTGGAGAGGGACTTTTCAGGGTAGTGCTCATTCTAGGGGGAATGGAACAAAAGTAGAAATGGGTAGATTGAGATTGGATGTTAGGAAGAAGTTGTTCCCCATGAGGGTGGTGAGAGCCTGGCACAGGTTGCCCAGGGAAGTGGTGGAAGCCTCCTGCCTGGAGGTGTTTGCAGCCAGGCTGGCTGTGGCTGTGAGCAAGCTGCTGTAGTGTGAGGTGTCCCTGACCATGGCAGGGGGGTTGGAACTGTCTGATCCTTGAGGTCCCTTCCAACCCTGACAGTTCTATGATTCTATGATGTCTTGGTGTCCTTCAGTAGGGGAACAGCAGCTCCAAGTCCCAGGAGAAATAGTCCATCTCTCTGTCTTCTTGGAAAGAAATGAGGCTGGGGAAGAATCATCCTGACCCCACTGAAAGACAAAAGGTCAATGGCAGCAGGTGAGGAGCTGAGCTGCTGGCTAACAGGGCTTGCTGACAGGCAGAGCCTCAGGGACCTCTTTGGTGCCAGGCACCATGTCTGGCTCACCTGCAGGAAGGCTCTTCCCATCTAAACCCATTACAGGGGAGTTTCTCATGCATTGGTTCACATTCTTCAACTGTCCACCAAACACTGGGAAGTAACTTCACCCATTTTGAGTGGTCAGCAAATCTGGGGAGGGGTCTGGAGCACAGCCCTGTGAGGAGAGGCTGAGGGAGCTGGGGTTGCTTAGCCTGGAGAAGAGGAGGCTCAGGGGAGGCCTTCTTGCTCTCTCCAACTCCCTGAAGGGAGGTTGTAGCCAGGAGGGGGTTGGTCTCTTCTCCCAGGCAACCAGCACAGAACAAGAGGACACAGTCTCAAGCTGTACCAGGGGAAGTTTAGGCTGGATGTTAGAAAGTTCTTCCCAGCAAGAGAGATTGTCCATTGGGATGTGCTGCTGGGGGAGGTGGTGGAGTCACCATCCCTGGAGATGTTTGAAATGAGGCACTTGGTACCATGGTCTGGTTGATTAGATAGAGTTGGGTGATCAGCTGGACTCTGGGAGGTCTCTTCCAACCTGGTTGATTCTGTGTGATTCTGTGTGAGTGCTGTCAGTAGCTCATTTGTGCTTAACTGGCTTCAGCTGGGAGTGATTTTCAAGTTGGGAGTGACTTTTCTTGGACCCATAGAAATCCCACTGCTGGCCAGTGACAAGCCCAGCATGTTCTTTGGCCTTCATCAGGACTTTAGGGAGTCAGTGCCACCCATAAGCACCCCAGGGCATTGCTCACAGTGATGCTGTTCATTAAATCCCCTGTATTTTCTACAATGGCAAAAGCAGAGTTTGGGTTATTAATTACAACTCCAAAGCACAGCATATGAGTAGGAAACAAGCAACTGGCCAGGGAGCAGAAGCTGCAAGATATGCAGGGGATTGAGCAGCACAAGATTCCCAGTCAGGGGCAAAGCCTACAAGAGCCTGAGGAGGCAGAGGTAAACACTTCAGTCACAGAATCATAGAATGGTCAGGGCTGGAAGGGACCTCAGGGATCATCCAGTCCCAACCCCGTGCCATAGGCAGGGACACCTCACACTGCAGCAGGTTGCTCACAGCCACATCCAGCCTGGCTGCAAACATCTCCCCTGAGCCTCCTCTTCCCCAGGCTGAACACCCCCAGGAAGGGGCAGGTTGCCAAAGGCTGAGCACCCACCTGTGCCTGTGTGGTGGAGGTGCATGGGAGGTGGAAGCTGAACGAGGTGTCAGGGAATATGATGCAAGTCTGCATCCCCCATGCAGCCTCCATCCCCATATCCTGGGGGTACTCTTTGCTATCAAGTGAACAACTCCCACTCTTCTCTTAAGCTCCTCTGTTGGGGGGGCAAAGCCTGGGGGAACTTCAGTGGGGGTTCTCTGCCCTCCTGTTGAGGCTCCCCAGGACCTTTCCATGGGTCAAAGCGAGGCATGCTGCAGAAAAAGAACCACACCAAAACCGTCACTGAGGCTACCAACTATCACTGCAGAGGCTACAGCAGAGCTGGGAGCTGCTGGGAACAGCTTTTGGGCAACACCAATCTGGATTGAATTGAAAGAGAAATCTCTCTCAGTGGTTTCTCATACTCCCTGCACATTCCTTTTTACTCTTAATCTTAAACATGTTAGGGCCTGCTTTCTGGTCGTTGGTTTTAGACAGATGAAGAGCAGGACTTTCTGAGCTGATTGTGTTCAGCTGTACATCTGCAGCAATAATTGGGCTGTGCAGGGAATGGCCTCACTGCAATGTTTCACAATAGATGCTGGGAGGAAACCACCAAGAGCAGCCACATTCTCTTCTTGATTGATTGACTGAAACCCACAATCCCAGCACCGCATTCTCCTGTGAATTGTTTCACAGAGTACCTGCAGGATGGCCAAGGGATCAGGCCCAGCCAGCATGGATTTAGGAAGGGCAGGTCCTGCCTGACCAACCTGATCTCTTTCTATGATCAGGTGACTGCCTGGTGGATGTGGGGCAGGCTATGGACGTAGTCTGCCTGGACTTCAGCAAGGCCTTTGACACCATTCCCCACAGCAAACTCCTGGCCAAGCTGTCAGCCCCTGGCTTGGACAGCAGCACTCTGAGCTGGGTTAGGAACTGGCTGGAGGCTGAGGCCAGAGAGTGGTGGTGAATGGTGCCACAGCCAGCTGGCAGCCAGCTGATGATCTGGATGAGAGGATGGAGTCCATCATCAGTAAATTTGCAGATGACAGCAAGCTGGGGGCAGGAGTTGATCTGTTAGAGGATAGGAGAGCTCTGCAGAGGAGAGACCTTTCCAGGCTGGACAGATGGGCAGAGTCCAACAGGATGGCATTCAACAAGTCCAACTGCCAGGTTCTGCACATTGGCCACAACAACCCCATGCAGTGCCACAGGCTGGGGTCAGAGTGGCTGAGAGCAGCCAGGCAGAGAGGGACCTGGGGGTGCTGGTTGACAGCAGCTGAACACAAGACAGCAGTGTGCCCAGGGGGCCAAGAGGGCCAATGGCATCCTGGCCTGCATCAGGAAGAGTGTGGCCAGCAGGAGCAGGGAGGTCATTGTGCCCTGTGCTCAGCACTGGTGTGGTGCTTTAGGCTGGGTGCTGGCCTGGATGCCACTGCACAGAACACACCTGGGAGGTCCCAAGGGGTGGTCCCAGCCCAGGGGGTGGTCACAGGCAGGTATTCCATTCCCATAATGCCCTGCTCCCCTATAAAATGTCCACGCGGGGTCTCTACTTCCTCTTTCGTCCCCAGCTGCAGCCTAGGTAAAATGGCCTGAGCCGCCTCCCTTGGGCCTGCCCAGGCCCAAGGCTGGCTTGGGGGAGAGGAAAGAGCCCTGGGGGGATTTGGGTGTACCCCCAGGTGGGGATGGGATGTTCTTGGGCATGTTCTGGGATCTCTCACTTTGTCATGGTGCTTGTGGTTCTCTGTAAAGCTTTCATTGGTGTTTGTTTTTAAATTGTTTTTCTATTTAAACTTTCCATCACCTTTGCAATCCCTTTGTCTGAGTCATTGTTTCTGCCCTGTGGTGGGGAGGGGGTTTGCCATCACCCAATTACAACTGGTTAGGCCACAGCTTGAGTCCTGTGTCCAGTTCTGGGCCCCTCAGTTTAGGAAAGATGTTGAGACGCTTGAAGGTGTCCAGAGAAGGGCAACAAAGCTGGGGAGGGGTCTGGAGCACAGCCCTGTGAGGAGAGGCTGAGGGAGCTGGGGTTGCTTAGCCTGGAGAAGAGGAGGCTCAGGGGAGACCTTCTTGCTCTCTCCAACTCCCTGAAGGGAGGTTGTAGCCAGGTGGGGGTTGGTCTCTTCTGCCAGGCAAGCAGCATCAGAACAAGAGGACACAGTCTCAAGTGTGCCAGGGGAGGTTTAGGCTGGAGGTGAGGAGAAAGTTCTTCCCAGGAAGAGAGATTGGCCATTGAGATGTGCTGCCCAGGGAGGTGTTCAAGAGGGGATTGGATGTGGCACTTGAAGCCATGGTTTAGTTGTGAGGAGGTGTTGGGTGGCAGGTTGGGCTTGCTGATCTCTGAGGTCTTTTCCAACCTTATTGATTCTATGAAGCCCACAAACCCAGCACCACATTCTCTTGTGAATGGTTTGAGTGAAACCCACAAACCCAGCACAGCTCAAAGTCCTCAGAGCAACAAAAAGTCACACAGTGCTGATAAAAGCCATGTGAGTTGTGGGGACTAAATTCTTGTGAGTGTTAGGGTCTTGTGTAGAAGGTTTAGATGCAAAGTCTTTCTCTTCAGTCTCTGCAGGGGGAAACTGGGATGACTGGCAGTGTAAGTCTCCTTGGGGTTCGGAGGATGCTGAAGAGAGACCTGGACAGACTGGGTCAATGGGCTGAGGCCAGTGGGATGAGATGCAACAAGGCCAAGTGCAGGCTCCTGCTCTTTGGCCACAATCACCCTGTGCAGGTTACAGAGCAGAGGTGAGTGGCTAGAGAGCACCTGGCAGAGAGGGACCTGGCAGTGCTGGGGGACAGCAGCTGAACAGGAGGCAGCAGTGTGCCCAGGGGCACAAAAGGCCCATGGCATCCTGGCCTGGATCAGGAGCAGTGTGGCCAGCAGGAGCAGGGATGGAATTCTGCCCTGTACTGGGCACTGGTGAGGTCTCACCTCCAGCACTGTGTACAGCTCTGGGCCCTCACTGCAGGAGAGATCTTGAGGTGCTGGAGCAGGTCCAGAGGAGAGCAACTAGACTGGGGAGGGGGCTGGAGGGGAAGGCTGATGAGGAGAGGCTGAGGCAGCTGGGGGTGTTCAGCCTGGAGAAGAGGAGGCTCAGGTGGGACCTTATCACTCTCTACAGCTACCTGAAGGGGAATGGTAATCAGGTGTGGGTCAGGCTCTGCTCCCAGGCTACTTGTGACAGGATGAGAGGGCATGGCCTGAAGCTGTGCCAGGGGAGGTTTAGGTTGGATGTTAGGAAGCACTTCCTCAAGGAAAGGGGAATTAGAGACTGGAATGGACTGCCCAGGGAGGTGGTGGAGTTGCCATCACTGGAGGTGTTTAAGGCAAGCTTGGATGTGGCACTTGGTGGCATGGTTTAGCTGATGTGGTGGTGTTAGGTGACAGCCTGGACTTGGTGATCCATTGCAGCCTCAATAATGCTGTGATTCTGTGTGATTCTGTGACCTCAATGCTTCAGGAACACAGCCACTTTCTACTCCCTCCTGCCCTTTCTTTGCCCCTCTATGCTCTTATACTCCTCCCCAAAGTCCTATTCTGGCAGTTCACTTTTCTGGAGGACCTTCCTTGCTTCTAACATTAGTTAGAAGTCTTTTTCCTTCCTTGCTTATGGAGCATTGATTTTTCCACACTTCTAGTTATTTGTCATTTAATTGGATGATGAATTCTTTACCCCATTCCTGTCCCAAAGTTTTGATGTAAGGCAAAATTAAGCAGAACATTAAATCTGCCTTGCTGGAGTGAATTCCAACTTGCTAGCAACCCTGAAGTGTGTGCAGCTCCTCCTGGGAATACAATGGATGGCTGTGGCTGGTCACCACATGCTGCTGCTCACAGGAGCTTCTGCCTTGGTGTCAGCAGAGATGCTGTCGAGGTTTAGTCACTTGTGGAGAAGCTGGAAGGCAGGCAGTGTTGACTGAATAGTGAATACCAATGTAAAGTGTAATTAACACAGACAGGCATTTATTGCCAACAATAGCAGGAAACTTATTTGCTGCCAGCTCTGGCAGGTTGAGGAGCCAAGTGTCATAGCAGAACATGGGAAGTTTGGTGCATGCTTTTAGACTGAGATGAAAACAAAAAGCAAGCAAGAAAAGGAAGCATAGATTGGTGTCACTTGGGATCACAGAACTGTCAGGGTTGGAAGGGACCTCAAGGATCAGCCAGTTCCAACCCCCCTGCCATGCCCAGGGACACCTCACACTACAGCAGCTTGCTCACAGCCACATCCAGCCTGGCTGCAAACACCTCCAGGCAGGAGGCTTCCACCACCTCCCTGGGCAACCTGTGCCAGGCTCTCACCACCCTCATGGGCAACAACTTCTTCCTAACATCCAATCTCAATCTACCCATTTCTAGTTTTGTTCCCTTCCCCCCAGTCCTATCACTCCCTGACACCCTCAAAAGTCCCTCCCCAGCTTTCTTGTAGCCCCCCTGCAGATACTGCAAGGCCACAATGAGGTCTCCTCAGAGCCTTCTCCAGACTGCACAGCTGCAACTCTCTCAGTCTGTCTCCATAGCAGAGCAGCTCCAGCCCTCTGCTCATCCTCGTGGCCCTTCTCTGGACACCTTCCAGCACCTCCAGATCCTTCCTGTGCTAGGGGCTCCAGAACTGGACACAGAGCTCCAGCTGTGGTGTCAGCAGAGTGGAGCAGAGGGGCAGAATCCCCTCCCTGGCCCTGCTGGCCACACTTCTCTTGCTGCAGCCCAGGCTCTGCTTGGCTCTCTGGGCTGAGAGTGCTCATTGCTGGCTCCTGTTGAGCTTCTCCTCCCCCAGCACCCCCAAGGCCTTTTCTTCAGGGTTGTTCTCACTTCTGCTGTTGGGGGGGGGGTTTGTTGGTAATGTGAAACTCATCTTCCTAAGAATTGTTGCAGGGAGGGTTTTCCATATGCTTTTGACATCACTGAAGTGCCCTTTTTGTGCACAAGTGAGTGTTTTATTATGAGGAATTAGTGAGGAGTAACCATTGCACCGTGACACAACCTACAGAATGCTCAGCTTATGCGCTTGGCTTTGTTTGTTGAAGGGAGAATATGTCTAGAACAGCAAACAGGAGGTCAGGAAGAAGACCATTATAGCAATCACATTTTCCTTCCACTTAACTCTTGCTTCACAGGCTTAAAAATGTTATTTTAAGAGTGATTTGCTGGCAAAATAGTCCAGAAAGGATTGTTATGCAAAATACATGAAACAAGTGGCAGCCTTGCACAGGCTCTTCCTAGGTGTGAAGAGATACCCATGGAAATACCACCAAGCTGCATAGAATAAGATTCATTGCTGCTTTCTGAACTACAGCTTTGGAAGATCACCCTTACAGCTCCAGGTTTGGTCCCAACATTCAGTGGACCTGGGAAATCTTTCCCTACACTTCTTGTCCTGTCATGTTGTGATCTGCACTTCTGAGCTCATGGGATGGGAATTCCTCAAAGATTTCCAACTAGCTCTGCTTGAGACTTGGTTACTTAATTGTTGTAGAGATGTAGGAATTACTTTAATGCAAATGAAATAATCACAGGCTCACAGGAGGTCAGGGGTTGGAAGGGACCCAAAGAGATCTTTGATGCCAAGCCCCCTGCCAGAGCAGGAGCATAGAATCCAGCACAGGTCACACAGCAACACATCCAGACAGGGCTTAAATGTCTCCAGAGAAGGAGACTCCACAACCTCTCTGGGCAGCCTGTTTCAGGGCTCTGGGACCCTCACAGCAAAGAAGTTCCTCCTCATCTTGAGGTGGAACCTCCTGTGCTGGAGTTTCCATCCATTGCTTCCTGTCCTATCCCAGGGTGCAAGTGAGAAAATAGACAGGAATAGTAAACCCATCCAGGCTTTTGTGAAGCTCTCAGCACATACCTCTGCAAAGTCAGCTGCAAGATCAGAGGCTTTGCAATGAACATCACATTGTTCCTCCTGAAGAAGTGGTGGGCTGCAATTTCTTCTCCAAAAGATGGAAGGGCTGAGCAAGCTACCACACCCAAACAAGAGCCTCCTTCCAAACTTGTTGAAAGAAGTGTACTGAATCAGCACAGAGACGTTTTCCAAAGAGTTAACTTCTCTTCTTGATGCTAAATTCGAGAGTGCTGGATGCCAGACAGCCTTGGGTTTCCTCTGGAAATGATGGAAGCTCCTGTAGGTCTCAGTACTCCCTGTGCTTTGTGTACCCCAGGCAGTGCTACAGGCTGGGTCAGAGTGGCTGGAGAGCAGCCAGGCAGAGAGGGACCTGGGGGGACTGGTTCACAGCAGCTGAACATGAGCCTGCAGTGTGCCCAGGTGGCCAAGAAGGCCAATGGCATCCTGGCCTGCACCATCAATAGTGTGCATATCAGGAGCAGGGAAGTCATTCTGCCCTGTACTCAGCACTGGTTAGGCCACACCTTGAGTCCTGTGTCCAGTTCTGGGCTCCTCCATTTAAGAAGGACATTGAGACTCTTGAATGCGTCCAGAGAAGAGCAACAAAGGTGGGGAGGGGTCTGGAGCACAGCCCTGTGAGGAGAGGCTGAGGGAGCTGGGGGTTACTTAGCCTGGAGAAGAGGAGGCTCAGGGGAGACCTCATTGCTCTCTACAACTCCCTGAAGGGAGGTTGCAGCCAGGTGAGGGGTTGGTCTCTTCTTCCAGGCAACCAGAACCAGAATAAGAGGACACAGTCTGAAGCTGTGCCAGGGGAAGTTTAGACTGGAGGTTAGGAAGAAATTCTTCCCAGACAGAGAGATTGGCCTTTGGAATGTGCTGCCCAGGGAGGTGGTGGAGTCACCATCCCTGGAGGTATTTAGGAAGAGCCTGGGTGAGGCACTTGGTGCCATGGGTTTAGTTGATTAGATGGTGTTTGGGTGACAGGTTGGACTTGATGCTCTCAAAGGTCTTTTCCAACCTGGTTAATTCTATTCTATTGAAAATTAAACCCAGTTAATAGCAAAAAATGTTAAATCAATGGCCATAAAATTTAATGGGTTTATAGCAGCCTTAACACAGTAGGACCAAATTATCATGTTAATTTAATTTCCATTTCCAAATGAACCAGAAGGCATAATAAAGGTCAATTAACCACTGCCTTCCTTCTCTTCTTCCTCTTCTTCTTTTTTAATTCTTTTTACTGCCATTTTAAAATCACAGTCACCCCTAAAGCAGTCAAACCTTTGCTGCAAGTTGAGAGAGAAGGGAAGGGAAGGGAAGGGAAGGGAAGGGAAGGGAAGGGAAGGGAAGGGAAGGGAAGGGAAGAGGAAGGGAAGGGAAGGGAAGGGAAGGGAAGAGGGAAGGGAAGGGAAGGGAAGGGAAGGGGAAGGGAAGGGAAGGGAAGGGAAGGGAAGGGAAGGGAAGGGAAGGGAAGGGAAGGGAAGGGAAGGGAAGGGAAGGGAAGGGAAGGGAAGGGAAGGGAAGGAAGGGAAGGGAAGGGAAGGGAAGGGAGAGGAGAAGAGAAGAGAAGAGAAGAGAAGAGAAGAGAAGAGAAGAGAAGAGAAGAGAAGAGAGAAGAGAAGAGAAGAGAAGAGAAGAGAAGAGAAGAGAAGAGAAGAGAAGAGAAGAGGAAGAAGAAGAGAAGAGAAGAGAAGAGAAGAGAAGAAGAGAAGAGAAGAGAATAAACCAGGTTGGAAAAAGACCTCAGAGATCATTGAGTCCAACCTATCTAATCAACTAAACCATGGCACCAAGTGCCTCATCCAGTCTCTTGCTAAAACACCTCCAGTGATGGTGACTCCCACCACCTCCCTGGGCAGCAACATTCCCATGGCCAATCTCTCTTGCTGGGAAGAACTTCTTCCTAACATCCAGCCTGAACCTCCCCCTGGCACAGCTTGAGACTGTGTCCACATTGTTCTGGTGCTGGGCTGCCTGTACAAACAGACCACAGACTAACAACCCTCCACATCTGCAGCTGGCATTGCAGAGGGTTGTATTCACCACTATTCTCTGCAGCACCTCTATTTCTGGAGGAGCTTTGGGCTTCATCAGGTTGTTGGTAGCTGCAGCCTATGTCCTTATGAGCAAGTGCTTTGTGTTCATGCTTTCCCCTCCTGTCTCCAGTCATTGTTAGTGAGACAGCTCCAGAGCCTTCCCTAAAATCAGTGTGTGCTGTGATGCTTCAAAAACAATTCACAGCAGTTAGCTTGAGGAATGGCTTAAGGCATTGGCCAGGCTTGTCTCTTTGCCATTGCTCTTCTCTACAGTCAATGATCATCTCTGACCTTACACTTGGAGTTGCAAGGTCTCCAGCTGCACCATGATGAGCTCATCTTGGTCCTTGTGCATAAGAAACAGAGTCTGGGCCTGTGGACAGGACCACAATAGTTAATGCTCTAGGTTGCTTCAGAGGTACCTGTGATTGCCACTGAGAAGAGAGCATTGGAGAGGGACTCTTCATAAGGCTTGTCTAGCAACAGGACAAGGGGAAATGGCTTTACACTGAGAGAAAGCAGGGTTAGACTGGAGCTTAGGAAGAAGTGCTTCAGTAGGAGGAGGATGGTGAGACTCTGGAATAGGCTGCCCAGGGAGGTTGTGGATACCTCCTCCCTGGAGGTGTTTAAGGCCAGCTTGGATGAGACCCTTGAGCAGTCCATGGCAGGAGGGTTGGAGTAGATGACCCCTGAGGTCCATTCCAACCTAAGCCATTCCATGATTCTATTATTTATCAGTATGTTGTCTGTGTGTGCTGGGGAGGGGCTGTGGTGCTGGTTACAGGTGCTGGTAAGACCCTAGGTCAGCGGAAGCATGGAAGATAAGGGCTCAGCAATGCTGAAGTTAATGGAAAATTATGGTGTTGATTTTTACAGGTCCAGGGTTATGCAGGGAATGTTTAACACAGTCTTGGTGATCCAGCTGGAGATGTAGTCAGATGTCTTGGTCTGCAGCTGAGCTACAAAGCAGATCTTCCCTCTGTTCCAAAGACTCAAGTGTGCCTGTCTCCTACAGCTTCCTCTGGAATCCATTCCTTATATGTTCTTTATTATTTTCCTTCCCCCCCAAAATCTATTTGTAGACTAAATTGTTTCCCTTATGTCTCTTTCCATGACATATCAACTTCAGGTGCCTGAAGGGGGGCTACAGGAAAGCTGGGAAGGGACTTTTCACAAGGGCTTGCAGTGCTAGGATGAGAGGGAATGGATTGCAGCTTGAGAAGGGCAGAACTTGGGAGATTAGGATGAAATTCTTTCCAGTGAGGGTAGGGAGACATTGGAACAGTTTGCCCAAGGGAGGCTGTGGATGTCCCTCCCTGGAGGTGTTCAAGGCCAGGTTGGATGAGGCCTTGAGCAACCTGGGCTGGTGGGAGGTATCCCTATCCATGGCAGGATCACAGTATCACAGTATCACTAAGGGTTGGAAGAGACCTCGAGGATCATCCAGTCCAACCTGTCACCACAGACCTCATGACTAGACCATGGCACCAAGTGCCACATCCAATCCCCTCTTGAACACCTCCAGGGATGGGGACTCCACCACCTCCCTGGGCAGCACATTCCAATGGTGAATGACTCTCTCAGTGAAGAACTTTCTCCTCACCTCCAGCCTAAACTTCCCCTGGCACAGCTTGAGACTGTGTCCTCTTGTTCTGGTGCTGGTTGCCTGGGAGAAGAGACCAACCCCTTCCTGGCTGCAACCTCCTTTCAGATAGTTGTTAGAGGGCAATGAGGTCTCCCCTGAGTCTCCTCTTCTCCAGGCTAAGCAACCCCAGCTCCCTCAGCCTCTCCTCACAGGGGCTGTGCTCCAGGGACACCCCTCCCCAGCCTCGTTGCCCTTCCCTGGACACCTTCAAGTGTCTCAATGTCCTTCTTAAACTGAGGACAGAACTGGACACAGGACTCAAGGTGTGGCCTAAGCAGTGCTGAGCACAGGGGCACAATGACTTCCCTGCTCCTGCTGGCCACACTGTTCCTGATGCAGGCCAGATGTTTGACCTAGATTATCTTTAAGATCCCTTCCAAGCCAAACCATTCTATGAATCTATGAAAGAAATGATGCTGCTTGTAGGAGCACAAAAACTACACCTGGCTCAGAGTTAACTTGTATTTTTTCAAATCCAAGCAGTAACATTACTGAGGTCCACAAAACAACTTAGATGCAGACACACAACCCCCCTTCCTTCTGTCCCTGCACAGCTGTCTGGGGGTGCTCAACCCTGTGCCCTCCAGCATGTGGGCACAGCACTGTTCACAGGCTCACAGGATGTCAGGGGTTGGAAGGGACCCAAAGAGATCATCGAGTCCAACCCCCCTGCCAAAGCAGGACCATACAATCTAGCTCAGGTCACACAGAAATGCATCCAGATGGGGCTGGAAAGTCTCCAGAGAAGGAGTCTCCACAACCTCTCTGGGCAGCCTGCTCCAGGGCTCTGTAACTCTTACAGTAAAGAAGTTCCCCCTTGTGTTGAGGTGGAACCTCCTGTGCTGCAGCTTACATCCATTGCTCCTTGTCCTATCCCAGGGAGCAAGTGAGCAGAGCCTGTCCCCTCCCTCCTGACCCCCAGCCCTCAGATATTGATAAACATTGATTAAATCCACAGTAAGTCTTCTCTTTTCCAGACTGAACAGCCCCAGGTCTCTCAACCTCTCCTCACCAGGCAGTGCTCCAGTCCCCCTAATCACCCTCATAGCCCTCTGCTGTTGTCTCTGTGGTGTAATTACCAAATCTGCTGCAGGTCTTGCTAAGCAATGTACTTTGTG
>NW_027142742.1:70000-97500 GCF_026170545.1 Melanerpes formicivorus | reverse complement strand
GAGAACAGAACTGGAATACTGCCTCAACACCCATGTTACCAGGCAGTGTCAGAAGGCACTGGGAAGTAAGAAGCCTTCCTATTGCCTGAAAAAAACAGATGGTCTGGTACCCTAACACCCTTCTGTGCAGGGAGGAGAGCCTCTCCCTGGTCTCACATCCCCTGCACAGACAGGGAGAGGAGGGACACAGATGACATCTCTGGGCCTAATGGCCCTTCTTCTGCTTTTATTTCTCAGCTGGGGGTTGACTGCTTACACTTTCACAGTCCCTTTCCCCCCCTTTTAACTCATAGAAGGTTTTCTTTGTAGTTTTTATCTCTTTTTTCCCCCTTTCCTTTATTTTTTCCCTTTCCTTAATCCTCCCCCACTTTCTTCACTTTTCCCCTTTATTTTCTTTCAGTTTTCCCTTTATTTTCCCCCTTTCTTTGTTTTCCCCCCTTTTTGCTGTATTTTATCCCTTCTCTTTACTTCTTCCCTTTCTTTATTTCCCCCCTTTTCTTCATTCCCCCCCTTGGTTATTTTCCCCTCTTTCTTTTTTCTCCCCTTTCCCCTTTATTTTCCTTTTCTTTATTTCCTCTTTCTTCCCCCCCCCCCCCTTTTCTTTTTTTCCCTTTTCTTTATCCCCCCTTTTCTTCATTATCTCCCTTTCCTTTATTTTTTCCTTTTTCTTTATTTCCCCCCTTGTCTTTATTTTTCCCCTTTCCTTTATTCCCCCCTGTTCATTACTTCCCCCCTTTTTCTTTGTTTCCCCCTTCTCTTTATTCCCCCCCTCTTTATTTGCCCCTTTCTTTATTTTCCCCTTTTCTTGATTCCCCTCCTTTTATTTCCCCTTTTTCTTTATTTTCCCCTTATATTTTTTCCCTTTTCTTTATTTCTTCCCCTTTATTTTTCTCCTTTTGTTTATTTCCCTCCTTTCTTTATTTCTCCCCCTTTCTTTCTTTATTCCCCCCCTTTCTTTATTTCCCCCCCTTTCTTTCTTTATTTCCCCCCCTTTCTTTATTTCCCCTCCTTTATTTATCCCCCCCCTCCTTTCTTGTGAAATCTTCCTCCTCTCAGGAAGTCTTTAACAGCACTCCCCACATTGTCCCTCTGGTCAGCCCTGCTTCCAGTGTTGCACAGCTGCATGTGTCTAATGGAGATGTTTATCAACTGCAGACACACATGACTCCAGCCTGTCCCGTGCTATGATTCTGTCCATAGCCTCCTGCAACCCACTGGGGCATGATTTGGTAGAAAAATTATGACTGCTTTATGAACCCTGGCAGTCCACATGTGGTGCTCAATGCACAGGTCCCTTCCCCAGAGATCCACCAGAGGTTTACACTGTGCTGGAATCAGATGTCTGCTATGTATGTAGCTATTTAGTTCTTTATTTACTAGGACTGAAATTAGGCTCTAAAACAGTGAGGGCCTTGAAATTTGTCTCCACACCAACAACATTTGGAAGCCTGCAAGTCTGGGCCAAAGCAGCTTCTAGCGCAGTAAGCTGCAGGAAAGTGCTCCCAGGATTTTCATTTTTGTTCCCAGAATTTTCATTTTTGCTTTCAGGGTTTTTGGTTTTGTTTCCAGGATGTCAATTTTTGTTTCCAGGATGTTAATTTTTGTTTCCAGGGTGTTTTCCCCCAGGATTTTCATTTTTCTTCCCAGGAATCTCATTTTTCTTTCCAGGGTTTTTCTTTCCAGGATTTTAATTTTTCTTTCCAAGGTTTTAATTTTTGTTTCCAGGGTTTTCATTTTTCTTCCCAGGATTTTCACTTTTCTTTCCATGGTTTTCATTTTTCCTTCCAAGGTTTTAATTTCTGTTCCCTGGATTTTCATTTTTGTTTTTAGGGTTTTTTTTTTTTGTGTTTCCAGGATTTTCGTTTTTCTTTCCAGGATTTTCATTTTCTTTCCAAGTTTTTCACTTCTGTTTCCAGAGTTTTCATTTTTCTTCCCAGGATTTTCATTTTCCTTTCCAAGGTTTTCATTTTTCTTTCCAGGATTTTCATTTTTTTCCCCCAGGATTTTCATTTTTCTTCCCAGGAATTTAATTTTTGTTCCCAGGAATTTCATTTTTCTTTTCAGGGTTTTTGTTCCCAGGATATTAATTTTTCTTTCCAAGCTTTTCATTTTTGTTCCCATGATTTTAATTTTTCTTTCCAGGATTTTCATTTTTCCTTCCAAGGTTTTAATTTCTGTTCCCTGGATTTTCATTTTTGTTTTTAGGGTTTTCTTTTTTGTGTTTCCAGGATTTAATTTTTCTTTCCAGGATTTTCATTTTCTTTCCAAGTTTTTCACTTTTGTTTCCAGAATTTTCATTTCTCTTCCCAGGATTTTCCTTTTTCTTCCCAGGATTTTCCTTTTTCTTCCCAGGATTTCCATTTTTCTTCCCAGGAATTTAATTTTTGTTGCCAGGAATTTAATTTTTCTTCCTAGAGTTTTTGTTTCCAGGATTTTAAATTTTATTTCCAAGGTTTTAATTTTTGTTTCCAGGATATTAATTTATCTCTCCAAGGTTTTCATTTTTACTCCCAGGATTGTCACATTTCTTTCCAGGATTTTAATTTTTCTTTCCAAGTTTTTCACTTTTGTTTCCAGAGTTTTCATTTTTCTTCCCAGGATTTTAATTTTCCTTTCCAAGGTTTTAATTTTTCTTTCCAGGATTTTCATTTTTTCCCCCCAGGATTTTCATTCTTCTTCCCAGGAATTTCATTTTTGTTCCCAGGAATTTAATTTTTCTTTCCAGGGTTTTTGTTGCCAGGATATTAATTTTTCTTTCCAAGGTTTTCATTTTTCTTCCCAGGATTTTCAGTTTTCTTCCCAGGATTTTCAGTTTTGTTCTCAGGATTTTATTTTATCTTTCCAGGATTTTCATTTTTTTCCCCCAGGATTTTAATTTTTCTTCCCAGGAATGTAATTTTTGTTCCCAGGAATTTCATTTTTCTTTCCAGGGCTTTTGTTCCCAGGATTTTAATTTTTCTTTCCAGGATTTTCAGTTTTGTTCTCAGGATTTTATTTTATTTTTTCTTCCCAGGATTTTCATTTTTTTCCCCCAAGGTTTTAATTTTGTTCCCAGGATTTTCATTCTTGTTTCCAGGATTTTCTTTTTTCTTTCCATGATTTTCATTTTTCTTTCCAAGGTTTTAATTTTTGTTTTGTTTTCAGGGTTTCCAGTTTTGTTGCCAGGATTTTCTGCTTTGTTCTCAGGATTTTAATTTTTCTTTCCAGGATTTTGATTTTTCTTTCCAAGGTTTTAATTTTTGTTCACAGGATTTTAATTTCTGTTCCCAGGGTTTTAATTTTTCTTTCCAGGATTTTCATTCTTGTTCCCAGGATTTTAGGATTTTTTTTTTTGGTGTTGTGTGTGTTGTTGTTTAATTCATCTAAATATTATCTGGGAGCATGAAGGAAATGGCAGCAATGTTTATAAATTGTAAGTTAACAGTAGATTATTACTGTGATAATATTACAGAATCACAGAATTACCAAGGTTGGAAGAGTCCTCAAAGATTGTCAAGCTGCCCGAGGAGGTGGTGGAGTCACCATCACTGGAGGTGTTCAGGAGGAGACTTGACAGGGTGCTTGGTTGCATGGCTTAGTTGGTTGGGTGGTGTTGGATGATAGGTTGGACTCGATCTTGAAGGTCTCTTCCAACCTAGTTTGGTTTATCCTATCCTATCCTATCCTATCCTATCCTATCCTATCCTATCCTATCCTATCCTATCCTATCCTATCCTATCCTATCCTATCCTATCCTATGGTTTAGTTGATTAGGTGGTGTTGGATGATAGGTTGGACATGATGATCTTGAAGGTCTCTTCCAACCTGATCTATTCTATTCTATTCTATTCTATTCTATTCTATTCTAGTCTAGTCTAGTCTAGTCTAGTCTAGTCTAGTCTAGTCTAGTCTAGTCTAGTCTAGTCCAACCTGTCACCACAGACCTCATGACTAGACCATGGCTCCAAGTGCCACATCCAATCCCCTCTTGAACATCTCCAGGGATGGGGACTCTACCACCTCCCTGGGCAGCACATCCCAATGACTAATGACTCTCACAGTGAAGAACTTTCTCCTCACCTCCAGCCTAAACTTCCCCTGGCACAGCTTGATATTGTGTATTCTAGTGTGCTTACTGGATTATGAATGCAATCACTCTTAAAACTGACCCTAGCCAAATTTTAAGCTGAACTAGACTTAGTCTTAAATCTCTCTTATGTTATAGTGAAATGGAGGTCATTAATTGAGTAATTAATTTAGCTGAAGTTTTAAATTAAGAAAATGATTGGAAGGAGTTGATCAGCTTTTTACTTTAAATACTAAGGTTTAGCTTTTTATTCAGGCAAACATTTATATTGTAAGCTTAAAATGGCAACAGTACCAAGCTTTTGAAAATAACTCAGACATGAGAAGAAGGATGCAGACTGATTCACAGATTGCATTGGATGGTAAGGGAGCCTCAAAGGGCATCTTGTCCAACCCCCCTGCACTCAGCAGGCACTCCTCCAACTACAGCAGGCTGCACAGGGCCACATCCAGTCTGGTTTTGACTGTTTCCAGGGACAGCACCTCACCCACATCCCTGGGCAGCCTGTTCCAGTGTTTCACCACTCTCACTGTGCAGAACTTCCTCCTGATGGCCAACCTAAATCTGCCCTGCTCCAGTTTCAAACCATTGCCTCTCATCCTATCACTCCAAGCCCTTCTAGACAATCTCTCTCCAGTACTTGCATCAGAATGGGAGAAAAAAATATGCTAAGGGACTTCACAATTTAAGTGTTGCTCAATGTGGGAAATGTGGCACAGGCCTTTGCTGTAGTCTAATCAAATCACCTATCAATCTTTGGGTCACGTTAGAAAGCAAATGCTTGTACTACAGAGCTCCACTGGGCTTGCAAGTAAAGCTGGGCTCAGGAATCCTTTTTTTTTGTATGTGCATAGTTTCAAAGAAGAATCATGTGCTCAGGAGATCAGCCTCATGCAGGTCAGGGGCAAGCTGCCCTAGTTTCTCATAGCACAGAATCAAAGGATGATAGGGCGTGGAAGTGACCTCAAAAGATCATCCAGTCCAACTGCCCGGCCAGAGCAGGATCACCCAGGGCAGGCCACACAGGAACACACCCAGCTAGGTTTTGAAAGTCTCCACAGAAGGAGACTCCACAACCTCTCTGGGCAGCCTGCTCCAGGACTCTGGCACCCCCACAGTGAAAAAGTTTTTCCTTCTATTCCCATGGCACCTCCTCTGCTCCAGCTTGTGCCCATTGCCCCTTGTCCTGTTACAGGACATCCCTGAGCAGAGCCTGGCTCCATCCTCCCCACACTTGCCCTTTACAGATTTATATATATTTATTTATCATCAATGATCTGGATGAGAGGATTGAGTCAGTCATCAGCAAATTGCAGATGACACCAAGCTGGGGGCAGGAGTTGATCAGTTAGAGGGCAGAAGGGCTCTGCAGAGGGATCTCAACTGACTGGACAGATGGGCAGAGTCCAACAGGATGGCACTCAACAAGTCCAAGTGCCAGGTGCTGCACTTTGGCCACAGTGACCCCATGCAGTGTACAGGCTGGGGTCAGAGTGGCTGGAGAGCTGCCAAACAGAGAGGGACCTGGGGGTGCTGATTGACAGCTGCCTAAACATGAGCCAGCAGTGTGCCCAGGTGGCCAAGAAGGCCAATAGCATCCTGGCCTGCATCAGGAACAGTGTGGCCAGCAGGAGCAGGGAAGTCATTGTGCCCTGTGCTCAGCACTGGTTAGGCCACACCTTGAGTCCTGTGTCCAGTCCTGGGCCCCTCAGTTTAAGAAGGACATTGAGACTCTTGACATGTCCAGAGAAGGGCAACAAGGCTGGGGAGGGGTCTGGAGCACAGCCCTGTGAGGAGAGGCTGAGGGAGCTGGGGTTGCTTAGTCTGGAGAAGAGGAGGCTCAGGGGAGACCTCATTGCTCTCTCCAACTCCCTGAAGGGAGGTTGTAGCCAGGTGGGGGTTGGTCTCTCCTCCCAGGCAACCAGCACCAGAACAAGAGGACACAGTCTCAAGCTGTGCCAGGGGAAGTTTAGGCTGGAGGTGAGGAGAAAGTTCTTCACAGAGAGAGTTGTTAGCCATTGGAATGGGCTGCCCAGGGAGGTGGTGGAGTCCCCATCCCTGGAGGTGTTCAAAAGGGGATTGGATGTGGCCCTTGGTGCCATGATCTAATCATGAGGTCTGTGGTGACAGGTTGGACTCTATGATCTTTGAGGTCTCCTCCAACCTTGGTGATACTGTGATACTGTGATAAACATCTGCCTAGGTAGTCTGTGGCAGGCTGCAGAAGCTGGATGTTACTTCAGGCCTGTTTGTAAGCAGGGCACCTGTGTGAGAGAATCCATGGCTCATCCATGGATCACAGCAGACTGTGATCTTCTCCAGACATTTAATGAGAACCTATTATATGCTTTTTAACCATGGTTGTTCCTATTCCCATTCCAGTATGGGATTCCAGGTCTAGACAACTAGATTGCTTCTTTTTCCCAGTTTCCCTGCTGACTAACTATTACAGGAGCTTGCTATTCCCAGGGCGTTTCTTTGGATACCAAAGTTTGACAGGAAGCCAAAAATCCAGTGAGCAGCCTGGCTGCTGCCTTCTTCACCTGCCAACAAACAGAAGAAAGGTACAACTTGGAAAGTCACATTTAAGACATCTCAGCCTGCAGCCAAAGGCTGGGCAGATATGGACCTTGTGAGGTCTCAGTAGATGTTGTAGAGACAAGATTGCTATCCCAAGCACCAGGTGCTGACAGCTGGAGGGAAGGGATCCATCCAGAGGCACCTGGACAGGCTGCAGAGCTGGGCCCATGAAGTTCAACAAGACCAAGGGCAAGGTCCTGTAGCTGGGTCAGGGCAATCCCAAGCACCAATACAGGCTGGGCAGGAACTGGCTTGAGAACAGCCCTGAAGAAAAGGCCTTGGGGGACTGAGGGAGGAGAACCTCAAGAGGAGCCAGCAGTGAGTGTTTGCAGCCCAGAGAGCCAAGCAGAGCCTGGGCTGCAGCAAGAGAAGTGTGGCCAGCAGGGCCAGGGAGGGGATTCTGCCCCTCTGCTCCACTCTGCTGAGACCTAAGGGATCTGGAAGTTGTGCTTTCCTGGTAAAGCCAACAAGAGTTTCACACTGCAGATGAGTCCTGAACTCTGCCAATCAATCACAGTATCAGCACAGCAGGAGCAGGGAGGTCATTGTGCCCTGTACTCAGCACTGGTTAGGCCACACCTTGAGTCCTGTGTCCAGTTCTGGGCCCCTCAGTTTCAGAATGACATTAAGACTCTTGAACATGTCCAGAGAAGGGCAACAAGGCTGGGGAGAGTTCTGGAGCATAGCCCTGTGAGGAGAGGTTGAGGGAGCTGGGGTTGTTTAGCCTGGAGAGGAGGAGGCTTAGGGGTGACCTCATTGCTCTCTACAACTACCTGAAGGGGGATTGTAGAGAGGTGGAGGTTGGTCTCTTCTCCAGGCACCCAGCACCAGAACAAGAGGATACAGTCTCAAGCTGTGCCAGGGGAAGATTAGGCTGGAGGTGAAGAGAAAGTTTCATAGTTTCATAGTTTCATAGTTTCATTCAGGGTTGGAAGGGACCACAAGGATCATCTAGTTCCAACCCCCCTGCCATGGGCAGGGACACCCCACACTAGATCAGGCTGGACAGAGCCTCATCCAGCCTGCTCTTAAACACCTCCAGGGACGGGGCCTCGACCACCTCCCTGGACAACACATTCCAGGGCTTCACCACTCTCATGGTGAAGAACCTCCTCCTCACATCTAGCCTGAATCTCCCCACCTCCAGCTTCATTCCATTCCCCCTAGTCCTATCACTACCTGATATCCTGAGAAGTCCTTCCCCAGCCTTCCTGTAGGCCCCCTTCAGATACTGGAAGGCGACAATTAGGTCTCCTCGGAGCCTTCTCTTCTGCAGACTGAACAGCCCCAACTCCCTCAGTCTGTCCTCACAGGAGAGGTGCTCCAGCCCTCTGATCATCCTCGTGGCCCTTCTCTGGACACGTTCCAGCACCTCCACATCCCTCTCGTAATAGGGGCTCCAGAACTGGACACAGTACTCCAGGTGGGGTCTCACCAGGGCTGAGTAGAGGGGGAGGATCACCTCCCTCGACCTGCTAGCCACACTTCTCCTGATGCAGCCCAGGATCTGATTGGCTTTGCGGGCTGCAAGTGCACACTGAGAGCTCATGTTGAGCTTTTTGTCCACCAGCACCCCCAAGTCTCTCTCCTCAGGGCTACCCTCCAGCCAGTCACTGCCCAGCCTGTATTTGTGCCTGGGATTGCCTCGACCCAGATGCAGGACCCTGCACTTGGTCTTGTTGAACTTCATGAGGTTGGCCTGTGCCCACCTCTCCAGCCTGTCCAGGTCCCTCTGGATGGCCTCCCTTCCCTCCAGCCTGTCTGCTGCACCACACAGCTTGGTGTCATCAGCAAACTTGCTGAGGGTGCACTCAATGCCACTGTCCATGTCCCCCACAAAGATGTTGAATAAGACAGGTCCCAGGACTGATCCCTGAGGGACTCCGCTTGTCCCTGGCCTCCACTGGGACATGGAGCCATTGACAGCCACTCTTTGGGTGCGGCCATCAAGCCAGTTCCTTATCCATCTAGTGGTCCACCAATCAAACCCATGTGTCACCAGTTTGGAGACCAGGATGTGGTGTGGGACAGTGTCGAAGGCTTTGCTCAGGTCCAGGTAAACGACATCAGTTGCTCGCCCCTCATCTATTAATTTTGTCACCTGCTCATAGAAGGCCACCAGGTTGGTCAGGCAGGATTTGCCCTTGGCAAAGCCATGCTGACTGTTCCCAATCACCTCTTCACTATTCTTTTGAGCGAGTAGTGACTCCAGGAGGATCTGTTCCATGATCTTTCCAGGCACAGAGGTGAGACTGACTGGCCTGGAGTTCCCTGGTTCCTCCTTCTTGCCCTTTTTGAAGATGGGGGCAATGTTTCCCCTTTTCCAGTCTGTGGGGACTTCACCAGACTGCCAGGACTTTTGAAATATAATAGAGAGGGGTTTAGCAACCTCCTCTGCCAGTTCTCTCAGTACCCGTGGGTGTAACCCGTCGGGTCCCATGGACTTGAACACTTTCAGGTTCTTCAGATGATCACGAACCTGATCTGCACTTCCCATGGGCAGTTCTTCCTCCCCGTCCCTGGCTTTGACTTCCATAACATCAGGAGTGTGGCTGGAGGCCCTTGCAGTGAAGACTGAGGTAAAGAAGTTATTAAGTACCTCAGCCTTTTCCTCATCACAGGTGACCATGTCACCATTTTCCTTTCTGAGGGGGCCCACACCTTCCCTAGGCTTCTTCTTCCCATTAATATACCTGTAAAAGTTCTTAGTATTCCCTTTAATCTCCCTGGCTAGATTCAACTCAAACTCTGCTTTGGCTTTCCTAACCAGGACTCTTGCTGCTCGGGCAGCTTCCTTGTATTCCCCCTGTTCTACCTGTCCTTCCCTCCACTTCCTGTAGAGTTTCCTTTTAAGTTCTTCACTGAGAGAGTTGCTGGCCATTGGAATGTGCTGCCCAGGGAGGTGGCGGAGCCCCTGTCCCTGGAGGTGTTCAAGAGGGGATTGGATGTGGCACTTGGAGCCATGATTTAATTAGCCCTGAGGTGAAATATGTTAAATTTCACGCCCTTGGGCTCTGCCCATCTGTCCAGCCTGGCAAGGTCTCTCTGCAGAGCTCTCCTACCCTCCAGCAGATCAACTCCTGCCCCCAGCTTGCTGTCAGCTGCAAATTTACTGATGATGGACTCAATACCCTCATCCAGATCATCAGTGAAGATGTTAAAGAGGATGGGGCCCAGCACTGACCCTTGGGGGACACCACTGGTGCCTGGCTGCCAGCTGGCTGTGGCACCATTCACCACCACTCTCTGGGCTCAGCCTCCAGCCAGTTCCTCACCCAGCTCAGAGTGCTGCTGTCCAAGCCAGGGGCTGACAGCTTGGCCAGCAGTTTGCTGTGGGGGATGGTGTCAAAGGCCTTGCTGAAGTCAGTATCAGTATCAGTATCACTAAGGTTGGAAGAGACCTCAAAGATCGAGTCCAACAGGCAGACTACATCCAGAGGCTGCCCCACATCCACCAGGCAGTCACCTGGGCACAGAAGGAGGTCAGGTTGGTGAGGCAGGACCTGCCCCTCCTAAATCCATGCTGGCTGGGCCTAACCCCTTGGCCATTCTGTAACATTTCTGGAATGTTTTATGGAGCCAGACAGCCTGATATGTGGTCTTCATGAGACAGGATGTAAAGTTTGCTGAGTGCTGGGAGGCGAAGGAGAAATATGCAGTCAGAGCCAGAGGCATGAGCACCCGTGACCCTGAGTGGATGTCCCCACAGTCATGACAGAATCACAGAGTCACAGAGTCATGAAGTCCAACCATTAGCCCTACTCTACAAAGTTCATCCCTAAACCATATGCCCAAGCACTGCATCTAAACCACCTAGGGATGGTGACTCCACCACCTCCCTGGGCAGCCCAGAGCTGGTTATAATGAAACTTCCAAGTGCAGCTATGCTAGGTATGACTAAATTTATCAGAACTGAATCTTTGTGGAGGGTTTGTGATAGCAGTGCAGGGGAAGCACCTCCTAATGGAGTGGGTGCTCAGCAGAGAAACCAGAGCATCATCGGACTGGAGTGTGTTCAGGTCTGACCAATTACTTCAGCATTTCCTTCAGCTGGGCTTCAAGCTCCAGTTACAAGCAACATCTGTACCACTACAAGCACCTCTTTTACAGACTTTAAACTCAGCCAGGTCTTGTCAGCTTGCAGCCACCTCTCTGCAGTCCACCACTCATTCACAAAGACAATTAGCTGTGTCCTTCAGTCCTCCTTCCCTGCTGTGGGCCGAAGGAGGGAGCTGAAGTCTGCTTTGAGCTCAGCGATGCCACCTGAGTCTTGCAGCCAGCTTACAGACACGCTCCAAGGGCAAGCAGGCCACAATGGCTCTTCCATTCACTTCTCAGTTCCCTTTTTTCCCCCCCTCGAAAACAACTGATCTGTGGGCAGGAAAACCATTTACTCCCCAATAAAGAGTAAAATGTTTTTCCTCTCGGACAATGCTGCCCGCTCTTGCAGCAGGTATTATGCTCTGTAATGCGCCGCGTGTCTGCGCCCATTTTGTCGTGGCTTTGGGTCACCCTTGCTCACAATTGGTTATTTACTCAGGGGCTTTGGAAATTATTGAGTTGACACATCTGTCAGGCAGCAAAAGCAGAAATGCTAAAAGGTCACTTGGAGAGGAACCAGCTGCTTCAGACAAACCTTTCTGCCTTCAAATAGCGCAATCATTAGAGTCTAGCAGATGGGGCCTCCGCTTTCATTCCTGCTCCTCTCCTTCACTTCAGGTATTTAGATACACTACCTCATTGTCAGGTCAACACAGACCTTCTTGTAATTACCCACACAATAGGCAGCTTGCTGCTTGCCCAGGAACAGCTCCATTTTCTGTCAATGAGGAACCTGTTTCCTCACAGATATGAGTTACAGGAGGCCTGCCACAAACTTTCCTATTACCAGATTAATTCTGACAGCGGTAAGCACGGTTTTGTTACCCCTGCTCCAGCCATTACACTGTGAAGCATGCATTTAGCAGTGATCTCGCGGGTCAGGGAGCCTGGGGGCTTTTGGCAAAGAGAGTGATAAGTAGGAGAGAGTGAACAATTCTTAACAAATAATTGATTCAAAGAATTCCCTCCCTCTTCGGCAAACATTAACCAGGTGATTTTTCTTACAATGGGAGCAGGGAAATACTGGAACAGGCTGCCCAGGGATGTGGTTGAGGACACCATCCCTGGAGACATTGAAGATCAGACTGGATGTGGCCCTGGGCAGCCTGCTTTAGTTGAAGGGGTCCCTGCTGAGTGCAGGGGGGTTGGCCAAGATGAACTTTGAAGGTTCCCTTCCAAAACAATGCAGTCTGTGAATCTGTGACTGCGATCTCCTCTGATTTATTCAATATCCTTATTTTTGGAACAGTGTTCATCCAGATGGATTGCACTACAGCTGGTGAGGAATTGTGATGCTGAATCAAGGTGTTGGGCTGCTCTGAGTCATCAGCCCTGTGATATTGGTTTTCTGTTGTGACTGGGAAAGGGGAGATTAATCACAGAATCCTAGAATCACAGAATCAGGGAATGGCTTGAGTTGGAAAGGACCTGAAAGACCATTCAGTTCCAACCCCCCTGCCATGGGCAGGGACACCTCCTACTAGACCAGGTTGCTCAAAGCCTCATCCAGCTTAGACTTAAACACTTCCATGGATGAAGTGTCCACAACTTCTCTGGGCAACCTGCTCCAGCATCTCCCCACCCTCATAGTGAAGAACTTCTTCGTAATGTCTGATCCAAATCCACCCTGCTCTACCACAGCAAACTCCTGGCCAAGCTTGGATGGGAGCATTGGGTTAGGAAGTGGCTGGAGGCTGAGACCAGAGAGTGGTGGTGAATGGTGCCACAGCCAGCTGGCAGCCAGGCACCAGTGGTGTCCCCCAGGGATCAGTGCTGGGCCCCATCCTGTTCAATATCTTTATTGATGATCTGGATGAGGGCATTGAGTCCATCATCAGTAAATTTGCAGATGACACCAAGCTGGGGGCAGGAGTTGATCTCTTAGAGGGTAGAGAGGCTCTGCAGAGAGACCTCGACAGGCTGGACAGATGGGCAGAGTCCAAGGGCAGGAGATTGAACACATCCAAGTGCCAGGTTCTGCACATTGGCCACAGCAACCCCATGCAGTGCTACAGGCTGGGGTCAGGGTGGCTGAGAGCAGCCAGGTAGAGAGGGACCTGGAGGTGCTGGTCGATGGTAGGCTGAACGTGAGCCTGCATTGTGCCCAGGCAGCCAAGAGGGCCAATGGCATCCTGGCCTGCATCAGGAACAGTGTGGCCAGCAGAAGCAGGGAGGTCATTCTGCCCCTGTACACTGCACTGGTTAGGCCACACCTTGAGTCCTGTGTCCAGTTCTGGGCCCTCAGTTTAGGAAGTAGGTTGACTTGCTGGAAGGTGTCCAGAGAAGGACAATGAAGCTGGGGAGGGGTTTGGAACACAGCCCTGTGAGGAGAGGCTGAGGGAGCTGGGGTTGCTTAGCCTGGAGAAGAGGAGACTCAGGGGTGACCTCATTGCTCTCTACAACTACTTGAAGGGGGGTTGTAGAGAGGTGGAGGTTGGTCTCTTCTCCCAGGCACCCAGCACCAGAACAAGAGGACACAGTCTCAGGCTGCACCAGGGGAGGTTTAGGCTGGAGGTTAGGAGGAAGTTCTATACAGAGAGAGTGATTGCCCATTGGAATGTGCTGCCTGGGGAGGTGGTGGAGTCACCATCACTGGAGGTGTTCAGGAGGAGACTTGATGGGGTGCTTGGTGCCATGGGTTAGTTGATTGGGTGGTGTTGGATTGGTTGATAGGTTGGACACGATGATCTTGAAGGTCTCTTCCAACCAGGTTTATTCTATTCTATTGTAGTCTAGTGTAGTCTAGTCTACCCTTGCTTTTGCAATAAACACTCTCCCCTCTTGAAGTTCCCTTTTTGGGGAAAGAACTGTCAAAAACCTGATTGCTCATCTGTATGTAGGAAAAGAACAGTGAGAGGCTGCAGAAGGGTTCAGGCGAATGGAAGCAAAGGCACTCACTGAGTTCCAGTTACTAAAGAATTCCTCTACATAAATATCCTGTAGGTCCACACAAATCCTTGGAAAAGACAAAAACAGCAGGAAAAAAACCTGACACCAACACCAAAAAATCAGAAGCATTGAAACTGCAGTCATTGTGTCAAAGATTGCAGTTTGCTATCAAGTCAGATGTGTGCCAAGAGAGTACACATTTGAGCTGTGTGAAAACCCTTGATTTTCACTAGGCAGAATATCTTGTTTAATAAATTCTTGCACTGTGGGCAATGAGAGAAAACTGTGCTGAGAAAAGGTCACTGCTCTGTAAGTGAAGCAGATTTGGAAGCAACACTGCCAGAGTAAGAATGTACCTGCTACACATCCCAGCTCAGGGAGGTTTGAACACCACAGAGCACCAGGACACAGATCTTTGAAAACAATAAATCTCTCTGGGGAGACCTTAGAGCTGCATTTCAGTATCTGAAGGGGACCTACAGGGAGGGGCTGTTTAGAAGGGCCTGTGGGGATAGGACAAGGGGCAATGGTTTGAAACTGGAGTAGGGCAGGTTGGACAAAAGGAAGAGATCTTTACAAGTGAGAGTGGTGAAATACTAGAAGTGGCTGCCCAGGGATGTGGTTGAGGCCCCACCGCTGGATACACTCTGGATCAGACTGGATGTGGCCCTGTGCAGCCTGCTCTAGTTGGAGGTGTCCCTGCTGCCCTCAGGAGATTTTGACAAGATGCCCTTTGAGGATCCCTTCCAACCCAATGCAATCTGTGAATCTGTAAGGCAATATACCCAGATCAGGTGGACTTCTTTTAAGAAGAATGGATCATAGAATCATAGAATTGGCAGGGCTGGAAGGGACCTCTAGGATCAGCCAGTTCCAACCCCCCTGCCATGGACAGGGTTGCCTCACACTAGATCAAGTTGCTCACAGCCACATGCAGCCTGGCTGCAAAAACCTCCAGGCAGGAAGCTTCTACTACCTCCCTGGGCAACCTGTGCCAGGCTCTCACCACCCTCATGGGGAAAAACTTCTTCCTCACATCCAATCTCAGTCTACCCATTTCTAGTTTTGTTCCCTTCCCCCCAGTCCTATCACTCCCTGACACCCTCAAAAGTCCCTCCCCAGCTTTCTTGTAGCCCCCTTCAGATGCTGGAAGGCCACAATGAGGTCTCCTCAGAGCCTTCTCTTCTCCAGACTGCACAACCCCAACTCTCTCAGTCTGTCTCCATAGCAGAGCAGCTCCAGCCCTCTGCTCATCCTCGTGGCCCTTCTCTGGACACAGTGCTCCAGCACAGTGGCAATAATACATGTTGGGGAAAGTCCACCCAAGTGCATCATAACAGGAAATTGAAGTTATCTTTTCTCACCAGGTAACATGAAGTTAGAGATTCCTTGGGAAAATAAATGACCAAGGAATTCACAGCCTTCCCTTGATGTGAACAGGATTTACTGCTGTCACTTAGGAGCGTGGTGGCTGAGGAGTAACAGGCACTGCCACAGCCTGTGGTCAAAGAGAGAGGTGCTATGGGTAGCCAGTGTGTGGTGAAACCTCACCAGGTGCCATTTATCACGATACCTTTGACAAAGTGAACAACAAACCTCATCCTCAAACAGTAACAACTCTGAATTCATTGGGGTTTAGTGACTAGAAAGTGAAATGAGTGTGGAGTGACAGGATGCCCTCAGGACTCCTCACCAGCACTGCAGCAGAAAGAGGTCCAGAGCAGGGCATCCTCAGCTTGCCCAGATCTGTGTGAAGTCTGGAGAAAGGCTGAGCAATTTGTGCAGAAAGCAAAGGCTACCAGAACAGGGTGGTCAAGGTCCCATGCTCCAGACTCCCATTTCACCAGCTGGGGAACCTGTAGGTCTAGAATTTATATTAAATATATATTATTTATATTTATATTTAACATTTATTATAATATGCATTATATCTGCATTATATCTATTATATATATATATATAAAATATACATATATTGTATATTGTGCAATAGAATTACATTAAATAAACATTTAATCAATGTCTATCAAGAGCTGAGGGCTGGGGGTCAGAAGGGAGGGAACAGGCTCTGCTCAGTTGCACCCTGGGACAGGACAAGGGACAATGGATATAAACTCCAACACAGGAGGTTCCACCTCAACGTGAGGAGGAACTTCTTCACTGTGAGGGTCCCACAGAACTGGAACAGGCTGCCCAGAGAAGTTGTGGAGCCTCCTTCTCTGGAGCCTTTCAAGCCCCTTGTGGATGTGTTCCTGTGTGACCTGCATTAGTTTCTCTGGTCCTGCTCTGACAGGGGGGGTAGCACTCGATCTCTGGAGGTTCCTTCCAACCCCTATCATCCTGTGATCCTATGATGAAGTGCTTGCATGTTGCTGCCTAAAATGGTACTGGCAAATAAATCTGCATGAATGCACAAAAGTTATTTGAGGGACTGGAAGGTCCAAGAAGGGACCAGTACTTGTCCCAGACGATTAGTGACACAGAGGAAGCTGTCAAGTCTTGGACCCTATGCCAAAACTGCAGGCCAAGTCAAGCAAGAGAGTCCATGCTGGCACAGGGAAAATTGTTCTCCTGGAGCAAAATATGCACAGAATTGTTTAGAAGGCCTGGAAGTCATTATGTACTTGTCCTGGACTATTATTCTCATGTCAGTGAGATAGCTTTACTAGAAGATACTGCAGCTAAACCCTGATTATGCTTGTCAAATGTGTTTACACTAGACAGGGAATACCTGGCACAGCAATGCTTGGCAATGAAGTGCAGCTTAGTAGGCAGGAGTGCTGGAGGCAAGTGGTAACATTGGGGTTTAGCTCTGTAATCCCCTGAAAGGCTGATGATGCCTTTTATTTACGTCACTCCGACGGGCAGGCTGGAAACAATGTCAGGCTGGTAGCAAATCTCTTCAGAAGAGACTGTGAAGTTAGAATCTAATCCATAGTGAGGATAAACTGGCAAATTGCTCCAAGGATACGATGCTGAGTGGAACCAGGGGTTGCAAATGGCAGTGGTACCCTGGGAATCAGTCTGGTGACATCACACTGAAGGGAGATGCAGTCCCAACTCCTTTACAGCTCGCAAGGTCAGGGACAGTGGACTCAAGTATTGTAGCCAGAGAAAGTGTGATATAGTTAATATAAGGCTAAAACAGCAAAGAATGATGATCTTTGAGGTCTCTTCCAACCTTGGTGATTCTGTGATTGTATTTCAGGTAAAAGCAGCCTGCAGGGTATCTGCTGCTGTTAAGGAGATGATGGAGTGCTGTGTGTGGCATTGAGAAGGCTGCACCTCCTTCTCTCCCTCCTCCACTACAGTTCTGTTGAAGCGTGTCCTCTTGCACCAGAACAGAATAACATGGCATGAGGGGAGACCTTATTGCCATCTACAACTACCTGAAGTGAGGCTGTGGCCAGATGGGGGTTGGTCTCTTAGACAACCAGCACCAGAACAAGAGGACACAGTCTCAAGCTGTGCCAGGGGAGGTTTAGGCTGGATGTTAGGAAGAAATTCTTCCCAAAAAGAGTAATTTGCCATTGGAATGTGCTGCCCAGGGAGGTGGTGGAGTCACCATCACTGGAGGTGTTTAAGAAGAGCCTGGATGAGGCACTTGATGCCATGGTTTAGTTAATTAGATGGTGTTGGGAGATAGATTGGACTTGATGATCTCTGAGGTCTTTTCCAACCTGGTTAATTCTGTATTCTGTATTCTGATGGCCGCTCTGTGTGCATTTTTAAGGCCCAGGGATGCGCTGATGCCGCCAGAGCCTTTTGTATTCGAGTTTCTGGCTTGAATCAGGTCTATGCAAGTCACTGAAAGTCATTAGCAGCCTAAGGTTGTTCCATGTCCAATGTGAAATGAATTGGTTGTGCTTGACAGCTGGGGTAGAAATTTGATGCTTAGATGCAGAGCATATTGCCATCAGGTTTTTCACAGTACCCAGCAGAGGTTCTCCCTTTTGTGCTGTCAATTCCCTTCTTGCCATCAAATGTGCAAGGCTTGCTGGAAGCTGGATAGGCAGTGTTGAGTCTGGAAATGATTTCCTGCTCTGCTCAGGAGTCCCTGGTCAGGGGTAAATCTGTGAGATCTGATAAGGCTGAGATGCTCTGAGGAATGGTGGCAACCTGGAATCACAATAAACTCCCAGGTTAAGGAATTTGCACTGCAGGGATTATAGTTTGGCTTCTCATTTGCTATGCCAACATCAGCTGGCCTGTTCTAAAAACCAGCTAAAACAATAACAATAACAACAATAAAAGGCTTAAAATTTATACCTCCTCACTTGAGTCCTAGGTGTTTCATGATGAGCAGAGGCAACAGTATTACCATCCATCATTAAATCCACTGAGTGTCAAACTTATCACCTTGACACTTTAATGATCCTTAAGATGTCCTTGTAAAAGCTGGGTGCCATGGCAACCACTCAAACACAGGGCCTTGGCACTGCTGAACTTCTCTTAATAAATCAGGTATAATTGGCATCTATGGATTAGAATGAATTAAAAGTTATTCAGCTGGAATGATTTTATATTGTACAATATTAAGTCATTAGGGTTTGCTGGTCTGGTCTCTCTTTTGTGATGGGATTCCTCTCTGTGCTTTGGAACACAGCAAACGTTAACTCCTCTCACCAGATATAGCTGGGGGGGGGGGGCGGGCAGGGGGGAAGGTGTTGAAGGTGCAACAAATTAGTCTACAGCCTGTCACCCCCAGCCATGGAGGTTCCATTCCTGCTTTAACAAGGACCACACTGAAATGATTTATTTGCAAGGACCAAAGTAATTAAATTAGGCAGATGAAAATCACCTGTACATGTACTGGAGGCACGACACAACCCTTCCCAGGAGATCTGTTGTTCTTGCCCTTACAGAATCAGAGAATTGTCAGGGCTGGAAGGGACCCCAAGGATCAGCCAGTTCCAACCCCCTTGCCATGCCCAGGGACACCTCACACTACAGCAGGTTGCCCAGGGCCACATCCAGCCTGGCCTTAAAAACCTCCAGGCATGAGGCTTCTACGACCTCACTGGGCAGCCCTTCTCCTATGCTCTGTTCCCCTTCTTACCCAGTGCACACCACCTGGGGTGCCCTGGCTTGGCAAGGGCTGTGTGGGAAGATTCCTATGCAGCCCCCAGGTAATACCTGGGGAAGGTGAGAGGGGATTTGCCATCCCCATGCTGCCAATGTGGCAGTGCTCTCACCTTCTCTGTCTGCCCTCAGTTCTGCCCTGTCTGCTCAGCTCTGCTCTGAGGACAGACTGAGAGAGTTGGGGTTGTTCAGTCTGGAGAAGAGAAGGCTCCAAGGAGACCTTATTGTGGCCTTCCAGTATCTGAAAGGGGCCTCAAGAAAGCTGGGGAGGGACTTTTGAGAGTGTCAGGGAGTGATAGGACTGGGGAGAATGGAACAAAACTAGAAATGGGTAGGTTCAGCTTGGATATGAGGAAGAAGTTGTTCCCCATGAGGGTGGTGAGAGACTGGCACAGGTTGCCCAGGGAGGTGGTGGAGGCCTCCTGCCTGGAGGTGTTTGCAGCCAGGCTGGCTGTGGCTGTGAGCAAGCTGCTGTAGTGTGAGGTGTCCCCGGCCATGGCAGGGGGGTTGGAGCTGGCTGATCCTTGAGGTCCCTTCCAACCCTGACAGTTCTATGATTCTATGAATTCCAAGCCCTTGAAGGTAGGAGCCTGCAGTCACTGGAAAGCAGAGAGTACATGCAAAGAAAATTGCCCTGTACCCAAGTTTTTCCTGTTTTGTCCTCAATGGCAGCACCAGCTGCAGACAAAAAGGGTTTAAATTCATTGCCTTTGGGCTGCTATAGGTCACTGTGCTATCTGCATAGCATTCCCTGGGAACAGGCTGCCTGGGTGGAATATCAAATGTTGGATGCACAACTTGTAAAGCATATAAAAGAACGTTCCCATAACAGGACGAATGAGGCTCATTTTGCAACCTCAGCTCCTTCCTTTCTTTAAAAACTCTTTTATTTTATTGATTTTATTTTTTCCCCCTGCACAGGTCCTTTTATTTTACAGACTTCTATTAAAAAAAATGAAATGAATTATTTTGCCCACAGGATGTCTGCAGTGGGCACCACACTGAACCTCCATTTGTTTTCTTCAGATCTGGGGATTCCAATGGCTGGGTCTTACAGGGTAGATCTGGTAATGTATGTAGGGTACATAGAGGGAATCTACAGGGTAGATGCTGATAATGTATGGGACTGTGAAACTAGAATAGAATAGAATAGAATAGAATAGAATAGAATAGAATAGAATAGAATAGAATAGAATAGAATTAACCAGGTAGGAAGAGACCTTTGAGATCATCAAGCCCAACCTATCACCCAACACCATCTAATCAACTAAACCATGGCACCAAGTGCCTCAGCCAGGCACCTCCTAAACACCTCCATGGATGGTGACTCCACCACCTCCCTGGGCAGCACATTCCAATGGCCAATCTCTCTTGCTGGGAACAATTTCATCCTAACATCCAGCCTAAACTTCCCCTGGCACAGCTTGAGATTGTGTCCTCTTGTTCTGGTGCTGGTTGCCTGAAGAGACCAACCCCCACCTGGCTACAACCTCCCTTCAGGGAGTTGGAGAGAGCAAGAAGGTCTCCCCTGAGTCTCTCCAGGCTAAGCAACCCCAGCTCCCTCAGTCTCTCCTCACAGGGCTGTGCTCCAGACCCCTCCCCAGCTTTGTTGCCCTTCTCTGGACACCTTCCAGCATCTCAACATCTTTCCTAAACTGAGGAGCCCAGAACTGGACACAGGACTCAAGGTGTGGCCTAACCAGTGCAGAGCACAGGGCACAATGACTTCCCTGCTCCTGCTGGCCACACTGTTCCTGATGCAGGCCAGGATGCCATTGGCCTTCTTGGCCACCTGGGCACACTGCTGGATCATCAACCACTATGCCGAGATCTCTCTCTGCCTGGCTGCTCTCCAGCCACTCTGACCCCAGGCTGTAGCTGCCTGGGGTTGTTGTGGTCAATCTGCAGAACAGTGTGTAGAAAAAGAGGACTTTTCATTGTCCTGTGTCATATTTGCTCCTTCGTACGCAGCAGCGCTCCCACAAATAGCTGAAGGCATCACTGGGCCTCAGGAATTTGAGGATCAGAGCATTCCCTCATGGCTGGCAGTCCTGGCTGGCTTTGCAGTGCTGGCTGGCTTTGCAGAGCTGCTGGCTAGAAAGAGAGCTTTGCATGGACTCCATCACGAGGAAACCAAGTGTAAAATGGACAGAACTTGGCCTAGTGCTTCATGATGAAGAGAATGGAACATATTCCTTATGAGGAGAGAATGAGGGAGCTGAGGACTCTTTAGCTTAGAGAAGAGGAGACTGAGAGGTGACCTCATAGAATCATAAAATCCATAAGGTTGGAAAAGACCTCAGAGATCATCAAGTTCAACCTGTCACCCAACACCTCAGGACTACTTAACCATGGCACCAAGTGCCACATCCAATCCCCTCTTGAACACCTCCAGTGATGGTGACTCCACCACCTCCCTGGGCAGCACATTCCTACAGCTAACAACTCTCGCTGGGAAGAACTTTCTCCTCTGTTTATAAATATGTAAAGGGTGAGTGCCCAGAGGCTGGAGCTAGGCTCTCTGGGTGAAGACCAGTGACAGCACAAGGGCAGTGGTGGAAGTTGAGGCATAGGAAGTTCCATGTGGACATGAGGAAATTTGTTTTTTCCCTGTGAGGGTGGCAGAGCCCTGGAGCAGGCTGCCCAGGGGGGCTGTGGAGTCTCTCTGGAGATAGTCAAAAACTCTCCTGGCTGTGTTCCTGTGTGGCCTGCTCTAGGTGACCCTGCTTTGGCAGGGGGGGTTGGACTGCATGAGCTTTTGAGGTCCCTTCCAGCCCCTGAAATTCTGTGACTCTGTGACTCATGCCTTGAAGCTGCTCTTGTGGCAAAGAGGGATGGAGACATCCCAGTAGCGGGGATGTTTCTAAGGCACTGCAACCTTCACTTTCCCAGCCTGCAGACTGTGGGCTCCCATGTACTGTAGAGACTCGGGGTAAAAGAAGAGTGGTAGGAGACCTTGGAAAAAGACCACAAGAGTGAATTGAGTATGATGATACCAGATATATTGGTCAGAAGTGGGAATGCAGAGAGTTTTCAGGTTCTCACTGTGAGCCCTGACTGAACTGAGCTGAAAATCTCACTCATTACCCTCTGTGACCAGTTTTGGTGAGTCCACATGCTGATTGGTCTGGAACATTCACTTTTCACTTGTTGCCACAGAGATGGAGTTCTGACTGTTCTCTGATTCAAATTCAATGAAATTAGAATAAATGGTCCTTTGGAAATGCTTGTTAGTCCATTTGCAAGCAACTAATGTCTGAGCAAACTTTTTGTGGTCACAAGGCCTCCCTGTGTACTTCAACAGTAGTGGCAGGGCAGACAATAACATGTGGTGAGTGGGGAAAAAACTAGACAGGGGTAGATTGAGATTGGATGTTAGGAAGAAGTTGTTCCCCAGGAGGGTGGTGAGAGACTGGCACAGGTTGCCCAAGGAGGTATCACAGTATCACAGTATCACTAAGGTTGGAAGAGACCTTGAGGATCATCGAGTCCAACCTGTCACCACAGACCTCATGACTAGACCATGGCACCAAGTGCCACATCCAATCCCCTCTTGAACACCTCCAGAGATGGTGACTCCATCACCTCCCTGGGCAGCACATTCCAATGACAAATGACTCTCTCGGTGAAGAACTTCCTCCTCACCTCGAGTCTAAACCTCCCCTGGTGTAGCTTGAGACTGTGTCCCCTTGTTCTGGTGCTGGTTGCTTGAGAGAAGAGACCAACCCCTTCCCGGCTACAACCACATTTCAGGGAGTTGTAGAGGGCAATGAGGTCTCCCCTGAGCCTCCTCTTCTCCAGGCTAAGCAACCCCAGCTCCCTCAGCCTCTCCTCACAGGGCTGTGCTCAAGGCCTCTCACCAGCCTTGTTGTCCTTCTCTGGACACCTTCAAGTCTCTCAATATCCTCCTTAAACTGAGGGGCCCAGAACTGGACACAGGACTCAAGCTGTGGCCTAACCAATGCAGAGTACAGGGCACAATGACTTCCCTGCTCCTGCTGGCCACACTATTCCTAATGCAGGCCAGGAGGCCCTTGGCCTTCTTGGCCACCTGGGCACACTGCTGGCTCACCACCGCCAGGTGGTGGAAGCCTCCTGCCTGGAGGTGTTTGCAGCCAGGCTGGATGTGGCTGTGAGCAGCCTGCTGTATACAGTGTGAGGTGTCGCTGCTCATGGCAGGGGGATTGGAACTGGCTGATCCTTGAGGTCCCTTTCAACCCTGACGATTCTATGATCCTATGTTTCTGGCTAGGTCTGCATAAGGCATGTCTAAGAAGTTCTTAAAACAGCAGAGTATTTGTGGATGTAATTAATTTGCAGCCTGTTTCAATATTTCTCTGATACTTGGGCAGGTGTTTATCTGGACTGCTGAGCCATTTAAACCTGGTCACCTAGACAGTAAAGGTAAGTCAAAGCACAAACAGCTCCCTGTGTGCCATTGTGATTTGTAACCATTATCCTGATTGCCCTTCGTGTCCAATTCTTTCTTAGGCTTTCAAATTGAGTTTTATATTCAGATAATCAGCTCTCAAGGGCAGAGAGATGATTCTGAGTTGTTGGTGACAGTGTTAGCACTCTTGAAGGTGCTTGAAAAGAATCTGAATCATTAAAGAGATGGCTACACAATAGAGTCCAAAGAGTGATGGTCAGTGGTGGCAAGTCCACCTGGAGAGCTGTAACTAGTGGAGTCCCCCAGGGATCAGTTCTGAGTCTGGGTCCAGTTCAGAATTTTCATGAGGGGACAGAGAGAGTCTGCTCAGCAAGTTTTCTGATACCATACTGGGAGGCTTGGCTGAGACACCTGAAGGCTGTGAGGCCACTCAGAGACTTGGACAGGCTGAGACCTGGGCACAGAGGAACCTACTGAGGTTCAACAAGGATCAGTGCAGAGTCCTGCACCTGGGAAGGAAGAATAAACTGCAGCAGTACAGGCTGGGAGGTGATCTGCTGGAGAGCAGCCCTGGGGAGAAGGAGCTGGGAGTGCTGGTGGACAACAAGGTCTGCATGGGACAGCAATGTGCCCTGGGGGCCAAGAAGGCCAAGGGGATCCTGGGCTGCATTCAGAGGAGTGTGTCCAGCAGATCCAGGGAGGTTCTCCTCCCCCTCTACTGTGCCCTGGTGAGACCTCACCTGGAATACTGCATCCAGTTCTGGGCTCCCCAGCTCAAGAGGGACAGGGATCTGCTGGAGAGAGTCCAAGGGAGGGCTGCAAGGATGCTGAAGGGACTGCAGCACTGCCTGGTGAGGAGAGGCTGAGAGCCCTGGGGCTGTTTAGTCTGGAGAGGAGAAGACTGAGAGGGGATCTGATCAATGTCTATCAATACCTGAGGGTTGAGGGTCAGGAAGAAAGGGACAAGGATAGCCTCTGCCACTTGTGCCCTGGGATAGGACACAGGGCAATGAATAGAAACTCCAGCACAGGAGGTTCCACCTCAAGATGAGGAGGAACTTCTTCACTGTGAGGGTCCCAGAGCCCTGGAACAGGCTGCCCAGAGAGGTTGTGGAGTCTCCTTCTCTGGAGCCTTTCCAGCCCTGTCTGGATGTGTTGCTGTGTGACCTGTGCTGGGTTCTGTGCTCCTGCTCTGGCAGGTGAGTTGGACTTGAAGATTTCCAGAGGTCCCTTCCAAGCCCTAACATTCTGTGAGCCTGTGAATAGTCCCTTTCTTTCGTCTCTACTCTGCACTTACATCAGATGGTACACCCAAAAATTGAGAGCAATAAAAACCCCAACACTTCCTGGATTAAAATAACTTTATCAATACACAGACAGTTTTAACATGAAAAGCTCATTGTTGAAATATGTTTAACAACATTTTTGCTTTTGAAAAGCTTCTAAATGAATAAGAATCAAAACCTAAATAAAATGGAATGTTGTTACTGAAGTTCATGTTGTAAGCTGAGAACCAAGCTTAGGTGTCTATAGTTTCACAAAAAGCAGATAGGATCATAGAATCATAGAATCATAGGATCATAGAATCATAGAATCAATCAGGTTGGAAAAGACCTCAGAGATCATCAAGTCCACCCTGTCACCTAACACCTCATGACTACTAAACCCCATGACTACTAAAGCCCCGTGTGGCTCCAAGTGCCACATCCAATCCTGTCTTGAACACCTCCAGGGATGTTTACTCCACCACCTCCCTGGGCAGCACATCCCAATGGCAAATTACTCTTTCTGGGAAGAGCTTTCTCCTCACCTCAAGTCTAAACCTCCCCTGGCAGAGCTTGAGACTGTATTCTGGTTCTGGGTGCCTGGGAGAAGAGACCAACCCCCACCTGGCTACAATCTCCTTTCTGCAGATCAGCTGTTCTAGACTCACTGGGCTTTGCAGTGAGCGTGCAGGTTTACACATGCAGATTCATTGAGATCATCAGCAGGTCTACTCCAGCCCCCAAGAATCATAGACTCATACAGTCAGAGAATTGTCAAGGTTGGAAGGGACCTCAAGGATCAGCCAGTTCCAACCCTCCTGCCATGCCCAGGGACACCTCACACTACAGCAGCTTGCTCACAGCCACAGCCAGCCTGGCTGCAAACACCTCCAGGCATGAGGCTGCCACCACCTCCCTGGGCAGCCTGTGCCAGGCTCTCACCACCCTCATGGGGAACAACTTCTTCCTAACATCCAAGCTCAATCTACCCATTTCTAGTTTGGCTCCATCCCCCCCAGTCCTATCACTCCCTGACACCCTCAAAAGTCCCTCCCCATCTTCCTTGGAGCCCCCTTCAGATGCTGGAAGGCCACAAGAAGGTCTCCTGGGAGCCTTCTCTTCTCCAGACTGAACAGCCCCAACTCTCTCTGTCTGCCCTCACAGGAGAGGAGCTCCAGCCCTCTGCTCATCCTCGTGGTCCTTCTCTGGTCAAAGACCACAGTAGAAAACAGGTCTGTGTAAGAATGAGATCTTCAAAGTTCAAAGGATGGCTTGGGACTGCAATAATGACATTTTGACTGAAAAGTTATCATTGGACCTTTTGTTCCTGAAATAAACCCAAACCCAAACCAACCCATCCCTGTTTGTCAGCCCTTCTTTGTTTGTGTATATTGTGTTTGGCAGTTTTATTTTTAAACCTCCTTTTTCTTTCCCTACAGGATTTGCTGCATTGGAGAGTCTGGAGAAGAGCAGGCTGAGGGGAGACCTTCTGGCTCTCTACAGCTTCCTGAGAGTGTCCAGTAGATGGTCTCCTCCTGGCTTGCTCCTAGTGACTGTCTTGAGGGTGCCACTTTGGGTTTTCAGCACTTTCATTGCAAATAAATAGGGATTAGATCAAGCCTTAAAAATATGAAATAGCTTCAGTCTGATGCAGCTGGTGTCAATAATGCTGGTACTGAGGGATAGATTCTGCCTGCTCATCAATGGATGTTACACTCAGAGATTGATGATTTCAGTGCCTACTTCATTAGAATCTTCAGTGGTTAGGAAAAAAATGGAAGAAAGGAGTGTGAAAGCAGCAGTGGGTTGCAGTTGCAGCACTTCCCTCTTGAGCTCTTGCCTACACTAATGTTCTGTTCACCACTCCCTTTGCAACCAACCTTTTTGATAGACACAGAAAGTCTGATGCCTGACCAATGCAGCCCTGGCAGTCTCTGCCTTTGCCTGTGCTCTAATTCAGTGTGCACCAGCAGGTGTCCAGATTTCACTTCTTGATGCTTATCAATTGTCTTTCACCCACTGTCAGCCTCAGAGCTAAAAAGTGCTGGTTGCTCAGTTCAAGTTATATGTCTGTGAGGGGGAGCAGAAGCGCTGGCAGTGACTGCAGCTGGTGTAGACCTGTGGGACTCAGCTTTGATCTCAGTTTCCAGTTTCAGGTTCCAGCACCAGCTGCAGCCTCCCTGTATGAAGGAAGGCTCATGCAGCCTGTGTGGGAGGAGGCTGTTCTGTGCCTGAACTCACTTCCTCCTAAGTTGAGGTATTGTTGCCTGGGGGTACCGGTTGACAGCAGCTGAACATGAGCCAGCAGTATGCCCAGGTAACCAAGAAGGCCAATGGCATCCTGGCCTGCATCAGCAATAGTGTGGCCAGCAGGAGCAGGGAAGTCGTTCTGCCCTGTGCTCTGCACTGGTTAGGCCACACCTTGAGTCCTGTGTCCAGTCCTGGGCTCCTCAGTTTAAGAAGGACATTGAGAGACTTGAAGGTGTCCAGAGAAGGGCAACAAAGCTGGGGAGGGGTCTGGAGCACAGCCCTGTGAGGAGAGGCTGAGGGAGCTGGGGTTGCTTAGCCTGGAGAAGAGGAGGCTCAGGGGAGACCTTCTTGCTCTTTACAACTCCCTGAAGGGAGGTTGCAGCCAAGTCGGCGTTGGTCTCTTCTCCCAGGCAACCAGCACCAGAACAAGAGGACACAGTCTCAAACTGTGCCAGGGGAGGTTTAGGCTGGAGGTGAGGAAGAAATTCTTCCCAGAAAGAGAGATTGCCCATTGGAATATGCTGCCCAGGGAGGTGGTGGAGTCACCATCAACTGGGGGTGTTTAGGAAGAGCCTGGCTGAGGCACTTGGAGCCATGGTTTAGTTGATTAGATGGTGTTGGGTGATAGGTTGGACTTGATGATCTCTGAGGTCTCTTCCAACCTGGTTAGTTAATTCTATTCTATTCTATTCTATTCTATTCTATTCTATTCTATTCTATTCTATTCTATTCTATTCTATTCTATTCTATTCTATTCTATTCTATTCTATTCTATTCTATTCTATTCTATTCTGTAACAGATACTTGGAGTATCCCTGTTCCCTCCTCGTGGTGTATTGCCCATTGTCACTTTCATCACCGAAGAGTCATGCCTTGC